>NC_054701.1:39058284-39313284 GCF_016097555.1 Gigantopelta aegis
GGGCCATTGTCACGCCGAAATTGACAGGTTGGGAAAACCTGTGACGTAATTTCTTAGCTGAGTTCTAATTGGTCAAATGTATTCACCGCGCCATATGTCACGGCGGGCCATATGTCATGCCACACCGGTACTGTTGATAAATAAATATAGGTATTGCCGAATAATTCCGAATAGCTTCGTATGAAAAAACCCCACGAAGTTGCCTTATTTTTGGTGCATGCAGAATTTTAATGGTGCATGTAACTTTTTTTTCAGCATGCACCTGGTGCATGTAGATTTTGTTTTTCATTTCTAGCCCTGGTATTATATACATGTATATGTATTATATTAAAACCAGCTATGTTAAACAGTTTATTTGATAATATAATTGCCATGCATACCTGTTAATTAATGTATTTTTAGTGTGTGGACGATTGATTTGGCATATTTGATGAAGAGGCATGGGATACCACATCACATGTGTACGGTTACGCTGGGCATCCATAAAGACTATAAGAACAATGTAAGAGATTGCCTGAAACTTATATTCTGTGATTTACAGTTAGTATTAAACAACTATTCTGTGTATAGCAGCAAAACGTTTGTAAATATAATATACAGTGAAATCTGTTTAAACTGGATCACAACGGCGACCTAATATTTATCCGGTTTACAAAGGATCCGGTGTTTAGAGTGTCACGTTTTAGAATACAGCTCTAGTTATTTCCCTTGACATCGGCATCAAATTCATAACTGTAAACGAACAAGTCCGAGAATTACCGAATGAATGTGACTGTCGGACTAATAATTTTTCCGTATATCCCAATTTTATGATGTATCTTTCTTATTTACGAACCAACATTAAATAATAAATAAAAACAACAAATTTCAATGTAATTTAGTTTTTACCACAATTAAGGTTACAAAATGACAGATAATTCCACACACCTACGTTTAGCCTGTGGTGGCCGAAACATTTTCGTTCTTTCTTAGCAAAATTCATTGTGTGTATTTCTCGCTTCTTTCGCAGAAAAGATAACATTTTATGTTTGTATTTAGTGTATAAAATACAAATTAAGTCACGTGTGTGTATGTTTCACTCTAAATTTAGTTTTTTCTAGCATTTTACTCTCAGTGTATCAATATTTCATTTTCCAAATGCATTGACCAAAAGTCAGTCCAGTTTCCAAAATAGACAGGTTCTGATTTTATCAGGGTTTTAATACATGGTTTAAATAAGAGAAAATTCAGGACCATGAAATTTGGCCGGTTCTGACAGGATTTCGATTTACACAGGTATAACTGTAGTTCATTTCAAAAACTTTGAGAAAAAATTGTGGTTTGGCTGCAACATAACATAGCAAACATGTACATGCATATCAGTTTTAAAATCCAGTTTAAAAGGGCTCAGATCATATTTTGATGGGAACTTTATTGCCGTATTGGGGGTGGAACATAGCCCAGTGGTAAAGCGGTCGGTTTGGGATAGATCCCCGTCGGTAGGCCCATTGGGCTATTTCTCATTCCAGTCAGTGCACCACGACTGGTATATCAAATGCTGTGATATGTGCTATTCTATCTGTGGGATGGTGCATATAAAAGATCCCTTGCTACTAATGGAAAAATATAGTGGTGTTTCCTCTCTAAGACTATTATGTCGAAATTACCAAATGTTCGACATCCAATAGCCAATGATTAACAAATGAATGTGCTCTAATGGTGTCGTTAAACAAAACAAACAAACTTTTCTATTGTCATATTGTTTAGTTGGTTAATTTTCTTTCTTAGGCATACTATGCTAACAACTTTGATGAGTCAGCTGAGAGAATTAACCGCATATTTAAAGAGGCATCAGCGAAAGGTGTCCATGTAGAAAAACGGTAAGACACATCATGTATGACTTCATTCGTTTTAGCGACCGGCCTCGGTGGCGTCGTGGTTAGGCCATCGGTCAACAGGCTGGTAGGTACTGGGTTCGGGTCCCAGTCGAGGCATGGGAGTTTTAATCCAGATACCGACTCCAAACCCCAAGTGAGTGCTCCACAAGGCTCAATGGGTAGGTGTAAACCACATGCACCGACCAGTGATCCATAACTGGTTTAACAAAGGCCATGGTTTGTGCTATCATGCCTGTGGGAAGCGCAAATAAAAGATCCCTTGCTGTTAATCGGAAAGAGTAGCCCATGAAGTGGTGACAGCGGGTTTCCTCTCAAAATCTGTGTGGTCCTTAACCATATGTCTGACGCCATATAACCGTAAATAAAATGTGTTGAGTGCATCATTAAAGAAAACATTTCTTTCTTTTTTTCTTTCATTTGTTTTAGGGTGGGATTTAGCTCAGTCGGTTGAGTGCTAGCTTGAGGTGCTTGCGTCGGAGGATCTAATCATCTTGGAGGATCCATTCAACTGATTGGATTTTTTCTTGTTCCAACCAGTGCACCACAACTGGTCAAAGGCCATGGTATGTGCTTTCCAGTCTGTGGGAAAGTGCATATAAAAGATCCCTTTCTGCATTAGGAGAAATGTAGCCGATTTCCTCTGATGACTACGAGTCAGAATTACATCCGATAGCCGATGATTAATTTATCAGTGTGCTCTACTGGAGTCGTTAAACAAAACAAACTTTCATTTAAATTTCTTTAGTTTTAGTGCACTGGTCTCAGGGGAGTGTTGGGGAGCGAGAGTGATAGCTCCCCTTAAACAGCGAGATCTGGAATCTGGTGCATATAAAAGATCCCTTGCTTAATGGAAAAAATGTAGCATGTTTTCCATCTAAGACTACATGTATATGTCAAAATTACCAAATGTTTGATACCAAATAGTCAATAATTAATAAATCAGTGTGCTCTAGTGGTTTCATTAACAAAACAAACTAACTTTAGTATAGTTAGTGAATTAAAATAATTAATTAATAATGTGACTTTACTTTACAGATCAGTTTCACTAGAAGAAATTATTGACCATCTGAAATCAAAGCTCATTGTGATATGTCTACTTGATGCAATGCTTCTGGAATGTTGCTGGTGTGACACATTTGTAAGATTTTTCTTTCTTTAACTATAACAATATAACAAAAAATGTAACACTCTTTGATCATGATTAAAAATCATAAAATAGAACTAGACTCAATATTTCAAACCTAAGTAACTATCATAAAGGGAGATAACTTATGCAGCTGATTATTTTGAAAGGTTTTATTTTATTGCACAATTAAGATTCAGTTTTGGTTTTTTTCCATAAATGATAGAGGCAGAAGTAATTTGTACCTAAAACAATACTTGATGGTTGTATTGTTTCAATTGCAGTAAAAATACTGTATTAAAGGGACATTCCTGAGTTTGCTGCTATTTTTAAGATGTTATGGACTAACAGAGACTTTTCAGTGATTGTAATTACACATCAAATATATTTTTCTTCATACAGTAATATTAGTGGCTATATATTAAACATGTTTCTGATCGTTCTTATATTTGTAGTAGGTTAAATTTCATTTTATTTCCTAAAATATGTTTTTTTTGTACGCACAAAATTATTTGAAGACAAAATCCAGTTTGGGCTTCTTACAAATATTAACACGACCAGAAACACATTGAATATACAGACACTGATATTCTAAATAAGAAAATATATTTAATATGTAAGTTTAATCGTAGAATTATTTTATTAGTCGGAAACATCTTACAATGCAGCAAACTCTGGAATATCCCTTTAAGGAAGGGTAATACTGTATTAAGGAACGGATATGCTTATGATTAAAAACTTGTGTTTGTCCATAAATGTAACCCCTAAGAAGAAAGAATGTAATACAGAGCCCTCAAAAGTAACCGGTCTCCGGCGGCAAATCGCCGCCTGAAACAGCTTTTGTTGCCACCTATTTAATGGATGGTGACTGATTTGCGCTAACAGACGCCATGAGAATGCATCTCAGAGGTTTGATTTTTCAAATGTTTCTTGGGGATGGCCCCAGACCCCCCACTTTGCCCCCTGCTATCATCACTGTTGTAGCCTGCTACTTCTTAAACTATTGAGGGCGCTGGTAATATTTATTAAGGTTTTATAGTATTATAGGGTTTGATAAGTAGGCAGTACTTATATTAGATCTCTCTCTTGAGTAAGAAATTTAAAAACAAAAATCATGATGAATGGGGAATTGCAGGGTTCGCCATTCTTCAATTCTTGCATGGATCTTCACAGGATAAAACTGATAAATTATGTCATCAATGTGTAATTATCTTTTTATTGCATTCTCTTTCAGCGTAGGTCATGTTTGTGCTGTTTCAAAATATGCCCCAAGCTTTATCAAGGTAATTGTTTTGTTTTAATCTTTGCTTGATTAAAAAAAAGTAGAAATGTTTTTGGGTTTTTTTTGTTACTTTCACTGTCTCTTTAAGAATGTAGCACCCATTTAACATAAGTAACTAATAGTTGATGCATTTCTTGGATATTATTTTAATTAGCAAGACAAGCAGACACTTGCCTCTTAAAATACACAATATGCTTTTTGATAATTAATTTCACAAGCACTTTTTCCTTTCTATCTTAAGGCATCACACAACTATTCAGAATAAGAAATTAATACCAGTTATGTCAACATTAAGATTTTGCAATGTTAAGTTAGATTTCATGAAAATACGTAAAATGAGAGTAAAGTTTTAATAATAAATGTATAAATGGATACTAAATGTTTATACCTAATAGTCCGTGATCAAGATGGTTCAGTGTTGGGGTGTTTGTCAAACTAGCATGCCTTTCCCTGTGCAGATCTTTTGTGTTTAAATTTTTTGTTTTGTTCTTATACTTATTAAATCTGTTTAATATTTCAGGACATTTTGTGGTTGTTTGCGGCTATGACTGTGATAAGAAACTTATTTTCTATAAGAATCCTGGAATTCATCAAGGTACATGTATGCTATTAAACAACCTTCTCCCTCTAATTTGTTTTTAACATCATTTCTGTGAAATACCAACTGCCCCTTGTTTGAAATATTATTCTGTGCATATATGTGTGTACTTTCAGACATATCTTTGTTTATGGAAGCTATAGAAATGTTTTTGGAACCTGTACTGCCGCATCCTATAAACATGGTAGTCCTCCTACAGATGGAGTGGGAACCCTATATCATCAGAGCTAGCACTGGGTCAGCAGAAAATGTCACCATATATCTATCAAACTTCAAACATTATTTTAAACAAAATATCACTTATTTCTCGAAATTATTTCGAACAAAGCACCTGACAGTGATTGAAGGCTGCATAGTCTCACAATTCTGTCATAACATCTTTTGGAGTCTGTCTTGTGCAAAGATGTTAAATATGCTAATGGCAGATTTACTGGTACCTTTCTCCTTAATGTGAAGACTCCTGTTAAACACTTTTTAGACTGTTGTATTGTCTAGGTGTATTACTGGTGCTTAGATTAACACCTATCTTCTCATGGGGGTATTTTCCTTTCGAGAGCACAGTCCCTTAATAACATCAGCTCTATGAGTTTGTTCTTAAATTATAAGGTGCACTTAAATTGCGCATATTACATTAATAACTTTCAGGAGGAAGTATAACAGAATGTATATTTATCAAATCTTGAGTGAAATATTTTTAATTCTAAATTTCAATTAAAATCTGTGTGTTATGCATTTAATGAGAAATTTTGTTTATTATCCATTAAATGGTTTTGTAGGAGATGTCGCTGGCACTATGAAAAGAATGATAATAGATGATAAAAAGAATACTATCCTCGTGTCTTGTGATATCATAATTTACCAGCACTCGTTGATAAAAGTATAAAAATCCTTGGCAAGCCTCGGTTTTCATACTTTTATCAACTTGTGTTGAAAAATTATGATATCACAAGACACTCGGGGGTGGGTGGGGCGGGGGTATCCTCTATATATCAAACAGAGTACTTTTGATATAATGCAAAAGAATTAGGCTACATAATTCATGTCTGCCAATATTTATTTCAGTTTATTTCATTTCATTTTAACAAGAAAATAGCTTATCTTGACCAGTAATAAATCTTAATCTTGTTTTCAGAACTTTGCTGTAGTCGATGGGATCAGTTTGACAATGCTCGAAAAAGTTTTGGTACAGATGAAGATATATTGTTTATTGATGAGAAAAGTTTGCACTATACCAAACCATTAACAGATGAAGACATTGACAATTTGAACATTTCGTAATCAATCCGATTGTACTTACTTTCAACTACCCTGAGATTCGACATTAATCCCAATAGCATCTCATGTTCAAATGGACTTTTATCTGTGAATATCATTAAAATAACATTCATTTTCATTTCATTTTAATTTATTTTCGTGCTTACATCCGATTAAGGTTCAAGCACGCTGTCCTGGGCACACACCTCAGCTATCTGGGCTGTCTGTACAGGACAGTGGGTTAGTTGTTAGTGGTTAGAGTGAGAGAAGAGGGTGTAGTGGTCTTACACCTACCCATTGAATTGTTAAAACTCGCTTTGGGTGGGAGCCGGTACCGGGTTGTGAACCCTGTACCTACCAGCCTTACATGTATATCCGATGGCTTAACCAGGACACCACTGAGGCTGGTTTAAAATAACAAATAATTTGATGGGTCAGTATTTACATGACTTGTATAAAAAAAATGAGATGTCATCTTTGAAGAGGTCATCTAGATATGACTTGGTATTAGATCAGGGTTGATACTGGTCATGGAATTTCTAAGTATTTTCCATGCCTGGAGAGTTATGGAATTTTAAATTGGGCAATGAAAAGTTGTGGAAAAGGAAAAAAAATCTTTGAATGTGAAATTTGTTTCATTTAAAATGAGACAAAAAGAGATTGGAAATTTGTGCCGAAACATTCTAATATTATTTGATTATGTTAATGATAGCAGAAAAAAAAGGCACCTACTGTTTTTCACAAATATTTTAAAGTTATTGTGTTGTTATAATACTCCAGAATACCATTAATGTCTACTTGTTTTGTCTAAGTGAGATTTTATTAATTGTTTGTGTATGTTGTTTGTAATATAGGAATATTCAAATAAATCTTCTTGGATATTGCAAGCTAACTAAGTGGCTAAGACATTGAACTCCAGTTGAATCTGAACAACAAAACCATTTAGTTTCAAAATCATATTCCTTCTCAAGCAGAGTACAATAGGTGTTTTGACAAAGTTGTCACTGCCCCCATGAATGGCTATCATACATTCTTCCTACCCTGTCTTTAACCTGAACATCACCAAGCTTAGTGGAAACACCAGAAAGCTCATTTCCACTTTCCCTCATCTTTTTCATATCACAATGTCTGTGATTCTAACCATTTTAATATGAAATAAAAAAGTCATTTTCTGTTTCTCCTTTTATCACAGTCCGTTTCATTTCAGGGCTTCTAGATTATGGTAGCCCCACTCCCATGGCTCCCATATTCATTGTTGGACTAGTAAATAACTACTACCACCATGCCCGATGGCTAGTGAAAAAAAGTTGTCAAATGCTGCATTTAAGTCTATTTTGTAAATATGAATATCCTGCTCTCCACCCCTAAAATCTAATGGTTTTTAAGCTCTATCTCCTTTAGGTGACATATCCTATTATTCCTATTGGTAAAATTGTATTTGCTAAAAGTAGGTCTAGTGGATTTTTTAATCATGGCTAGTAATGTTTTTAAATCACTGATCCCATGGCTGGTTGATTTTTATAACAAGTCTTGAATCCCTGATATCTTGTTATATATTATCATCTCAGACTCATCAGAATTGTCCTCTGTTCCACAACTGATACTACCGTAGGCACATTCTCTATATGTATTTAGGCAGCAACTGTTAAAAATCCATGGAGCTCTCTCTTGTGCATATTATGTTGAAAGTTGTCTAAATAAGTCTTGGGAGTGGCAGTCTTTCCATAGACGAAGGAGGATTAATATCGTCCTGGGAGTGGCAGTCTTTCCAAAAACGAAGGATTAATATCGTCCTGGGAGTGGCAGTCTTCCCAAAGACGAAGGAGGATTAATATCGTCCTGGGAGTGGCAGTCTTCCCAAAGACGAAGGATTAATATCGTCCTGGGAGTGGCAGTCTTCCCAAAGACGAAGGATTAATATCGTCCTGGGAGTGGCAGTCTTTCCAAAAACGAAGGATTAATATCGTCCTGGGAGTGGCAGTCTTCCCAAAGACAAAGGAGGATTAATATCGTCCTGGGAGTGGCAATCCTATAGATAAAGCACCTGGTGGCTATGCATTAATATAATGATCTTGTCAAAACATCCTGTGGTCTGCCTTGTGAAGATGTATGACTGAAACTTTAAAGCAACAGACCCTAGTTTTCAAACACTACGGCATATTTTTCACTATAAGAACCGTTTTTTATAACTGAAATCGAAGATTACATATATTTTATTGTTTAACATACCAATTTCCGTACATCCGAAGTGTTTATGGCCATCCTGGTGCTTTCAATGCTACAAAATGCATTTTTAACAATTCTAAAAATGCACGTAGTGTACCTCTGAGAAGTAAAGGTTATGGAGACGAGTTCTAGTGTTTTTAGCGCGTATATCTCAGTTTCAACGTCACAGACACTCGTTTCACTCCGTGATAACTTTATCCAGGTGTGTTACAGGTTTGTAGATTTAAAAAACTTAGTTTCTATTTTTAAGGATTCAGACTAGAGTATGCTACTTTAATGGTTTTGTTGTTCATATTCAGAATATCTCGGAAGAGCGTGTTTGGTGATGTTAGTTCGTATCAAATGTATATGTATGTATACACGCACGTACGCGCACACACACACACATACATGCATACACTGTTTGCATGTTCCCCGTTTAAAAACTAAACAGCAGCCAGACTAAACGGTCTTTAACATGGAGCTGTGAGGTAGCTCCGTGGGAGAGTGTTTCGCTGGGGTGTGATAGGTCATAGGATCAACTGTCCATGATTCCCCATCCAGTATGACTAGTACATCAAAGGCGCACATGCAAGGATGTATACAGGGTGGGTGTGTTTAGAAGGAAGGAAGGAAATGTTTTATTTGACACTCAGCACATTTTATTTACGGTTATATGGCGTCGGACATATGGTTAAGGACCACAGAGATACTGAAGGAGGAAACCCGCTGTCGCCACTTCATGGGCTACTCTTTTCGATTAGCAGCAAGGGATCTTTTATATGCACCATCCCACAGACAGGATAGCACATACCACGGCCTTTGATATACCAGTCATGGTGCACTGGCTGGAGCGAGAAATGGGTCCACCGACGGGGATCGATCCCAGACTGACCGCGCATCGAGCGAACGCTGTACCACTAGGCTGCGTCCTGCCCCCGTGTGTGTTTAGACTGCAGCAAGCAAAGTTTATGGGGGGTTGAGTCATGCTTCCCCGGAAAATATATTGAAGAAAAAGAAGATAAATTTTATTTGTTTTATTATTATTATTATTATCCCACTGCGGCACTGCCCCCTTTCCTTTCTCTCCTTTGAATTCCATCTCATTTCTTCCCTATCTGGCAACTGCAAATCATCCTATATTTCAAATTCTTTTGCTGTCCATCTCCACATCCCAGTCCTTGTCGCGACAGTGCTTGTCTCTTGTGGCTATTTGTGTCACACACCTGTCATTCCTCACCAGCTTTTAGTTGTGGGCTTAGTCATACCACTTCGGGGAGTGTTCAGTAGTTACTTCTGGCATTGTTAAGAGACGCTTGTAACCACCTACACATCCCTATTACCGGTGGTCGTTAGTGCCGTGGGTCAGACCAATTTTATTAGCGACAGAGGACGAGGATGTCAGGTGGGTGCAGGAAAATACACAGACTGCACCCATGGAGGAAGTCGAGAGGTAGGCGATGATGTAGACAGCTCAGAAGACAGAGTCGGATGAAACTCACAGAAAGGGTCGAAACGATTGAAATCGTAGGAGAAATTGGAAATGAGAATGGTAGGCAGAGGGTAATAGATGAGAAATAGGCCAGGAGCATTAGCATATTAGAAAATTAGTAGAAAGCTGAGTTTTTTTAGTAGAGCTCCAGAAAGTCATACCTGTACCAACATAAAGTTCTGCAAATTCTACCCAGTGGCATTTTTAAAAATTCAAGATGGCCACCATTACCATCAGCGATAAATGGGAAAACTCCAAAAGCATCATAACTGCTCAACCACAGGCTTCAGAACAATGATCTTATTGTGTAAATCCATGTTTCGAGTGCTGAATCTAATGTATGCAAATATGTTTCAATTCCATCTGAAATAATCCAAGATGGCTACCAACAAAGCTAATAATCGGCTCAAAAACAGGCATTTCTTTACTTTAGAGCTATAATAATACATAATTCACAATACATTAAATTGAAGAGGGGTTTTACAAACAAAATCTTGATAAATGGAGATAGGGCAAAACACAAGTGAATTTTGACCTTGCGTATCAATTTTCTTTTTCTTGTTTTATAACAGTATTTGACCAGTGGACTAAATATGTTACTAATTTCACTATCAATTATTTGTTGGGCAACAGTAACTTACCCTTTTAGCATTGTAGGAGTACCTTCTGATGGATTAGCTGGTATTTTTCCATTTAAGTTTCAATAAACAAAATGGCCGCCAACACATATAAGGACAAATATGGAAATATGCATAGCATCAGCTAAATGGCATTTACACTTTCTTTTCTAATACTACGAATGAAGAAGATAGACCCCAACTTGTATGAATCTCGAGAACTGGTTGATATATTGAGTAGCTTGTCATTTGCAGATGATTACAGAGAGGTTCAGCATCTGTATGATGCATTTCTTACAGATGAGCAGTTGTATGATATTGAGGGTGATCTTGTACATTTTATATTTGACAATGCTGACATCAATGTTAGAACCCTTACAGGTCATGGCACTTGGCATGTTCTTGGTGATATTGCATGTGTTACCCCTACAGGTGAGAAAGAGACCAGCCTGCCATTCCTTGATCAACTCAGAAAGTCATGACTATTGTCCAAACAGGTCAAACTCAGAAAAATACAAATCAAAGTGTACAAAAAGCCCACTGCCCAGGATTGAAGTCTATCATGATTGTGCCCCTTGAACCTTCCAAACCAAACCTACCTCTCCTGAAAGTGTCCAAATGCGTGGATAGTATCTGGTTAGCAAGTTTCTCATTTGGCATCCCTGTTTTACATTGTCCATTATGGAGTGGCTTCATGCAATGTGCTGTGACGGGAGATAATCAAGAGCAAAGTAAGAGTCCGATCTTGCCATTCGTTAATCAGAACCCATCTTAACCTGAAACTATGAATGAAAGTGTGAGCCAGCTTTGACAAGAGTTGAACCACTCGTCAGCTTGATTATCAAAGGCGCACATGCAAGGATTTATGCAGGGTTGTGTGTGACTAGAATGCAGCAAGCAAAGTTTATAGGGGAAAATATATTGAAGAAAAAGAAGACCGAAAATTTACCAGAACAGGGTGGGTTCGACCCCGAAACCTTTCCTCTGCATACGCGCCAGTATTTTTCGTCCCGTCTATGGGAAAAGAAAGAAATGTCTTATTTAACAACGCACTCAACACATTTTATTTACGGTTATATGGCGTCAGACATATGGTTAAGGACCACACAGATATGGAGAGAAAAAACCCGCTGTCGCCACTTCATGAGCTACTCTTTTCGATTAGCAGCAAGGGATCTTTTATATGCACCATCCCACAGACAGGATAGTACATACCACAGCCTTTGATATACCAGTCGTGGTGCACTGGCTGGAACGAGAAATAGCCCACCCACTGACGGTGTGTTTATGGGAAAGTGCATAATAATGATTACTTTCTGCTTTTTGGAAGAAATAGACTATAAATATCGACCAATTACACTTCGCCTTTTATAGCGTTATTCGGGAGCATACAAATTCTAAAAATATAATAATAAGGGTGACATTACCCCACCTTGATGGACGCCATTTGTTACATTAATCTTATAGGAAAGCGAACTGCAAAAGTAGGCACGCCTTTTTTTTAAAGTGTCATATATAATGTCCAGTGATTTACTCGCATCCAAAAAGCAAACATACACAGGACTACCTTGTGAAATATAAAAGTTAATAACTTCCTTAAACGCAAATAAACACATATCGGTGGATGTCCCACTTTTAAAACCAAACTGATAGTCCGATGTACTCAGGTCTGTTCGTGATAACAGTACATGTTCCATAACTTTTGATATCACAGTTGCTAATGTAATTGGACGGCAATTGCCTTTATCTGTTATGTCTCCGGTTTTGTTTTTCACAATAGGAACACGAATAACATCTGTCATACTACTTGATACATGCCCGTGTACAAGCATGGCACTGAAACAAACTGACAGTAGAACGAATAATCTTTTGGACGCATATGGGAGGTGTTCCGCTGAGAGGCCATCATTCCCTGCTGATTTCCCACTGCTAAGTTTAAAAACAAACTCCATTACCTCATTGGGATTTACATTCATTTCAGCAACACAACTTGAATGATTAGCAATATACTCTTCAACATATGCTCGATGATGTTGACCCGTCACAGAATTTAGAAGTTCTTTATAATGTTCTTTAAACAAACCTACAATATTCTCTTCTCCGGTCACACCATCCACAGTTGTTGCCAAGAGAGTTCGTTTATTATTTTCTGTAGAAATATTTTTCCAAAATTCACGAAAGTTCATGTCGGTCAAATTTTGTGCTATAGCATCTGCCTTCATTCTGTATTTCTCATTTTGACACATTCTAAGAGCGTATTTAAATTGCCTACGTGTTTTGTTGCCTCTCGAGCTAATTTTTGTGATTGTCACTATTACCTTTAATCAAATGTTGAGATACCAATTTTAATGCTTTAACAATTTCATTATATAAACTATCAATAGCATGTAGATGACCAGATATATTGCAGTTTGGAGTTTTACAAGAAATTGCATCATTAGGAATATAGATTTGAGACCAGGAAATATCTGACTCAGCTCTATACGTTTTTATATCATCAGCAGTAACTTTTGACCAGTTTACAGACGTTCTTGGCAGTATGTGATTTTTGGCTAAATTGCATTTGGTCAAACCGTTCACACTGATGGTGAATTGTAATGGCAGATGATCCCATGGTGCAATGTCATGTAGTATATTCATATTAGTTATTGCATTGTGTGCAGCTGTAGTAGCTAAACAGTGGTCTAGCCATGACGTTGTCGCATGCGCCTCACTAACATATCAGGGCCGTAGATAGGATTTTTTGTTTGGGGGGGGGGGGGCAACTGAGTAGTTAATAGTCTAAAACTCCTTAAACAGTTAAGAAGATAATTTTCTTTAAGTTTCTAGAATGCTTTCCGGATTTTTTTTGCCCCCCCCCCCCCCCCCCCCCCTAGCTACGGCCCTGTATATGTGTACGTGTCTGTGCCTAAAAGAACAGCATCCGATAATATATATCCATGTTCTGAACACATATTGTATAATTCAGCACCAAACCTTGACTGCCGCTTAATATTGGCATTCGAATCGCCGACTATGTACACATTTGGAGTGGATAGAGGGAGAGGTTTACCCCCCACCCCAACAAACAGATTTTGGAAATGGATAGACAACCATATTTTTACATTTTAGTTATTGGTTTACGAGGTAAATAATTAAATTTCCGTTACATTCATTGCAATATAACGTTATCCCATTGGTCCAGGCATAGCAAGGGGAGTTTGTTCAAAATAAAATTTAATGTTATTGTCAGCATGTTTCAAATTTAATTATAAGTACTGTATGTTATTTCTTTTGCGTTCATCGGGGTATGAACAAAAACAAATCATCCGCAAACTGTGTGAATTGGCGAAGCCGTTCTCACATACGTTTGCGGATGATTTTTAAAATGACAAATAACGTCACGCAATTGTTAGATGTCTTAGAAGCGAAGTTCGGCGCTCCATAGCATAAACAGCAAACTAATAATCGTTGGGCAATGGTTTGGATGAGAATAAGTACCGAGTTCATATCCTACATGACATGGCGCTCTTCCCACTAAACTCAATATTGCTATTCTGTGTAATGTAAAAGTCGTTTTGCGCTGGCTTGGAAGAGAATAAGAATAAACAATGACGTCACACAACTGTTAGACCTTAGAAGTGAAGTTTGGCTATCCACAGCATAAACAACGATCTAAAATCGTTGGGCACGAGAATAAAACCAGCAACTTCAAATCGTACATGAAATGGCGCTCTAGCCACTAAGTTCAATATTGCCAGTATGTAACAATAACAAATGACGTCACAAAATGGTTAAACCTTGAAAGAAACATAAACTAAAATCTAAGTATGATTGGGCACTGGTTGGGACGATAATAAAAGCATAAACTGCATATCCTGCATGGCATTGCGCGCTACCCACTAATTATTACAATTACATGTATGTTACTATGAGAAAGTTTGGCTACCGACAGCATAAACACTGATCTAAGAATCGTTTAGCAATCGTTGGGAGGAGAATAAGAAAGAAAAGAAAGAAATGTTTTATTTAGCGACGCACTCAACACATTTTATTTAGGGCTATATGGCGTCGGACATATGGTTACGGTCCATACAGAAATTGAGAGAGGAAACCCGCTGTCGCCACTTCATGGGCTACTCTTTTCGATCAGCAGCAAGGGATCTTTTATATGCACCATCCCACAGACAGGGTAATACATACCACGGTCTTTGATATAGGTCCCTACCGGTAGTGGTGCACTGACTGGAACGAGAAATAACCCAATTGGCTCACCAACGGGGATCGATCCCAGACCGATTGCGCATCGAGCGAGTTTTTACTACTGGGCTATGTCTCGCCCCGGAGGAGAATAAAACCGTCAAGTTAATACATAAATATTATGTTACAGGACATGGCGCTCTAGCCGCTAAGTTCAATATTGCTAACTGGTAACAAGGACAAATGACGTCACGCAGGTGTTTAAATTTGGAAGCCAAGTTTCGCTGCCCACAGCATAAACACCAATCTTAAAATCGATTAGCAGTCGTTGGCAGAAGAATAAAACCATCAGCTTCATCCTACACGACATCGCGCTCTACCCTTTATAGCTAGACTAACATTGGAAATATGTTAGAATGAGAAATGACGTCAGGCAATTGTCTGAAGTTTGGAAAGGAAGATTAGCTCACCATAGCATAAACAACGATCTAATAATGGTTGGTTACTGTTTGGGACGAACATCAAACCATCAGCTTTATATCCTATACGATATCGCGTACTACTCAGTAAGATTAATTTGGCCAATATGTTTGAGTGACAAATGACGTCACACAATTGTTAGACGTCCGTTTCAAATGTCGGCTCACAATAGCATAAACAGCGAACTAATAATCGTTGGGCGCAGAATAACAGTTTTAAAATATACTTACCTTCATTTATGTATTGAATTATACGTTTAACCCACACTTCGCTTCTAAGGTCTAACAGTTGCATGACGTCATTTCGCATAGTAACATAATGGTAATATTAAGCTTAGTGGGTAGAGCGCTATGTCATGCAGGATATGCAGTCTATTCTTTTATTCTCGTCCCAACCAGTGCCCAACCATACTTACACCTTTGTTTACGTTTTGTATAGCGAAACTTCACTTCTAAGATCTAATAGTTGCGTGACGTCATTTTTCGTTCTAGCACGATGGCAATATTGAGCTTAGTGCGAAGAGCGCGATGTCGTCTACGATATGATGCCGATGGTTTTATTCTCTTCCAAACTAGCGCAAAACGTTTCTTGGATCTGTCTTCACCCTGTGCCAAGCTAAACTTCACATCCGAGCTAGACTAATATTTGAAATATGTTAGAATGAGAAATGACGTCAGGCAATTGTTAGAAGTTTGGAAAGGAAAGGAAGATTGGCTCACCATAGCATAAACATCGATCTAATAATCGTTGGTTACTGTTTGGGACGAACATCAAACCATCAGCTTCATATCCTATACGATATCGCGTTCTACTCACTAAGATTAATTTGGCCAATATGTTTGAGTGACAAATGACGTCACACAATTGTTAGACGTCTGTTTCAAAGGTCGGCTCCCAATAGCATAAACAGCGAACTAATAATCGTTGTGCACATGTTGGAATAAGTGTGGCTCCCCGTGGCATAAACAACGATCTAATAATCGTTGGTTACTGGTTGGGAAGCACATCAAAAGATCAGCTTCCTATCCTATACGATATCGCGTTCTACTCACTAAGGTTAATTTTGCCAATATGTTAGAGTGACAAATGACGTCAGACAATTGTTAGACTTCTGGAAGCGAAGTGTGGCTCCCCATAGTACAGCGATCTAATAATCGGTGGTTACTGATTGGAACGAAAATCAATCCATCGGGTTCATATCCCATACGATATCGCGCTATACTCACTAAGATTAATATTGCCAATTGATATGTTAGAGTGACAAATGACGTCAGACCATTGTTAG
Source organism: Gigantopelta aegis (assembly GCF_016097555.1). Lineage (NCBI taxonomy): Eukaryota > Metazoa > Mollusca > Gastropoda > Neomphalida > Peltospiridae > Gigantopelta > Gigantopelta aegis. The sequence goes on from NC_054701.1 coordinate 39,074,677, forward strand.
ACTTCTGGAAGCGAAGTGTGGCTCCACATAGCACAGCGATCTAATAATCGTTGGTTACTGATTGGAACGAAAATCAATCGATCGATATCGCGCTATATTCAAGGACAAATGACGTCACGTAAGTGTTTAAATTTGGAAGCCAAGTTTCGCTGCCCACAGCATAAACACCAATCTTAAAATCGATTAGCAGTCGTTAGGAGAATAAAACCATCAGCTTCATCACACGACATCGCGCTCTACCCATGAAATCAAAATAAGCCTACATATTAGTAGCGATAAAACATATCAGGCGCAAAGGCTACAATTACAATAACTACATAAAGCATGATTGTCCAACAATTAAGTGCACTGCTTTATTCAACGGGGCTTAGGGTTCACAAAAAGTAAACATTTATTTTATCATCTCTTTGACAGTCTAACGTCGTCCGCAAATTGAAGTATGCGCATGACACAGCGGAAATAATGTAACATTGCAACGTTCAACCAGCCGTTTTTTTGCTAAACGTTTGCAAACATATTTTGACTGGTGGTTCCCGAAATGGTCATTCGCTTTAATGTGTAGCATAAACATCTGTCTTCCAAGACAAGCGTTAGCGACAAACCGCTGGCTAAACTTACTCCTGGAAAAAAAAACGTCCCATCTGCGCAGGCGCAACAGATTAAGCAGTAAACCAGCCCCAAGTTCAGCCAGCAAACGTTTCGCTAACGTTCGCGAAGTATTTGATTGGTTCCCAATGTGACCATTTGGTTTACCGTGAAGCGCATAATCCAGTCTAGCGTTTGCCAATAGTACTGCGCATGGGTCAATCGTCAGTTTTACAGCATGTGGCAATAGTAAAATAGTATTAATTTTTTTAACTTCGCGGAAAATCTCAATTCCGTTTCCAAATAGGAATTCCGTCCGTTTTCCGCGATCGCGGAAAATCACTGGGTCTAGTGTGCTCATGTATCGAAACAAAATCAATGAGCAGTAATGGACGCTGTATTCGTGGGAAACTCAAAGTTTTCCTGAAGAAATTAACCAATAGAAGCCGAGCTATACATTCAGACAAGAACCAAAAAAATATGAACTGAAGTCTGAGCAACTGTGGCGAAAATAGACGTCGGAAATGAGGGTAGTAAACGTTGCATGCGACGCGCGACGCCTTGTTTTGCAACCACTGATATATATAAAAAAAAAGAGAGGCAAAATTATATATATATATCATGAAACTAAACCACAGATTGCAGTTTGCACAATTTGTTTAATATTTATTATGAGAATACTTCCTAACATTTTCTTTTTCTCAAAGAGGGTCTTTACATATTAATCCCCATGCAGTCTAGTACAGGTAAATGTATTTATTCAAAAATGTGTTTTTCTGTGGCATCCATCTCCAAATCCTTGAAACCTGTACAGTCAACTGATCAATTAAGGATTTCCATTTGATGGGTGGTGAGAAACTGAATCCCAAGTCTTGGAAGTCTGAATTACTCCTTAGCAGCAATATGTCAAACACAAAAAACCCCAATAAAATATTGTATTAAATGAAATTGTTGAAAGTGTTTATTTTTCAGCAGCAATTTCATCCCCTGCCCCAGTTTTTCTTTCACATATCAGTTGAAACTGCTCTATTATTTCTATCATTCTGTTCTCAATATCAAGATGCAATGTAATTTGTTTAATAGTTTGTCTTCAGAATCTCATTTTCGACATCTAAGCAATGACTCCACATCCATTGGTCCAGTTGCTGAAATATATAAAACCAAACATGTTAAGTATTTCACATCCATTTGAAGAAGTACATTAGTCTGTAACTTAATTACATATCGTTGTATTAATTTAAAGTTTAATTTAATTTTAGGAAAACTTTTTTTTAACAGGAAACAAAATCAATGTGACTAAACAAAGTATAAAATTAAAAAGTATAGCAGTAAATTAAAAAAAGTAGTGAACAATGTATTTATCTTTGATGTTATTTGATTTCTATTAGAAAGTTGCACAAAGCTACATATAAGATGACATGTGGAAGAAGAAAAATGCCTATGCTTTGCTAAAATTTGGGGTATAAAATAATGATAAAAAACAAAACTACTGTCTCCAAAAGAAAATCATATTTAGGGTAGGTAATAAAAACAAAACAGATGTAAGTGCCTCATCTAGGTGGTTATGGGTTTGAAATGTTTTGAAAGAAAGAAACAAGTGTTTTATTTAACGACGCACTCAACACATTTTATTTACGGTTATATGGCGTCAGACATATGGTTCAGGACCACACAGATTTTGAGAGGAAACCCGCTGTCGCCACTACATGGGCTACTCTTCCGATAGGCAGCAAGGGATCTTTTATTTGCGCTTCCGAAATGTTTTGAAATCAGGGTTAGGACATTACATTTCAAGCACATGACCATTTATAAACAGCAGTTCTTTTACTATCATTTATCTGAACATTAAAAAATATATCTATTAATTTCCAAGATTTTAGGGTACATAAGTTTAACCTTAGTAGCTTCTGGCAGAAACCATTAAGTTGAAAATTCTAAGAATAACAATAAAGGAATAATAAAATGTCTTACCAGTATGTATTATAAATTCCCAAGATTGGTAATTGATCTGCTGTTAGGTGAGGAATTGTTTTAATATATATTATGGTAAAATTGGGTTGTTTTAATTGAGGGGTGGGGTGGAAGGGGACTAATGGATAAGTTAAAGTTTGTTTTGTTTAAAGACACCACTAGAGAACATTGAATTATTAATCATCAGCTATTGGATGTCAAACATTTTGTACTTTTGACATGTATAGTTTAGAATGCAAACCTGCTACATTAGTAGCCAGGTATCTTTTATATATATACACACCACACAACAGACAGAATAGCACATACCACAGCCTTTGATATACTAGTCGTGATGCACTGGCTTCAATCGAATCAAACCGAGAAACCGTAACCGGCAGATCTGTTCCGATTGCAAAAAATCACAATTTTTTTATTATTAATATATATATTTTTTTGCTTCAAAACATTTCAGGGTCCCTACATAAAATTTGCCTAATTTATAACTTTCCAGACAATACTTCCTTATCCCCCTAAAGCTCATAACCATATAGGTTACTCCCTCACTCCCCCCCCCCCCCCACACACACACACAAAAGTACATACACAGACTCACGCCTACACACATGCAAACAAAAAGAAAAAATGCTAAGACTTCCAAACGTTCCAGCATGCTTGTTAATAATATCACTAACCCTAAAGCTAACTTACGCCTAAATTAACTGAATGCTGGAACGATCGGAAGTCTTGCCAAAACTTTTATTTTGGCCATTCGTCTGTGTATTGTTCAACGACGGATTCTTAACGACAATATATACATCGAAGGCTGATTAAATGAGTCAGTAAATTCCATTACATTGGAGGGAAAGTGATTCTTAAACTCTTACCTTCGTAGAATTTATATATCAGTTGAATTTTGATGCATTTCGGCAAAACTTCACTTTCAATACCATGTGACGGTTTCGCAGGAAAACACTGATTTTACGTCAGTCGTAGGCTCCGCATAGTTGTCATCGCTGTTAACACTTGTCAGCAGAAGTATATGTTTACTATGATTATAATTCAGTTGGAGGAGACAATTATTTTAACTAATTTTAATGCTAACTATACAAAAACGTTACACATCGAAAAAAATTATGTTGTCTAACCTAATGGCGACCAAGCAAATTTGGGCCCGCGGTTTTTGAACCGCGAAACATGATTGGTCCAGCGCGGTTGTCAATCACGCCGTACGGAGGGGTCAATTGTTAGACGTCTGGAAGGACCCATATTCGCAAAACATCGTAAGCCTAGTTTTACACGTAAACGTAAATCTTCGACTGAAGAGCTATTCACGAAACAACGAAAACGTAAGTTACGTGTAAAGTTGGACGTAAATATAAGAGTGCCTCTGGTTACATCTAACGCTGCACGCAAGTCGTGTACGTATAATAAATGAAGCATGGTCGCCGTTATTTACTATTATTTACGGAAACTGGCAGCAGTTCCAATAACTGAAGCAGTTTGCGATGGCGAACGCCCACGGATTGAACGTATATTTGTTGATCGAACGGATAGTTTCGACTCGGCCAATTTCTCCGAGTTATCTTTTCCTTTTTAAGAAATGTCTTCAAGTTCGTACCAAAACGCAGATCCTCACCAATACCAAAATGTCATTGTTCGCCGTTCGCTGTTCGCGATGTTACTGTTAGAAGACGACAAACGGAATTGCATTTTGCGCATTATTTATTTACCCGGTAGCCATCGTTTCTAATGTTTTTTTGTATTTTTTAAATTTCTCCGGTGAGAGTGTGAAATCGTAGATTTACGTCCAACTAAGTTACGTTTACATTTACGACCGTCTTGGAGAATAAGGTGCTTCTTGCACGTAAACTTAAATCTACGGCAGACGTAAGTGCTAGTCGTAGACGTACATTTACACCTTTTTGTGAATATGGGTCCAGGATAGTACTTCGGCTCCCCATTAGAAAACAGTGAACTGATAATCGTTGGGCACATGTTGGGATAAGAATAATAGCATCGAGTTTATATTCTGCATGACATGGCGGTCTACCCACTAACTTCAATATTAGCATGATGTAACAACGAGAAATAATGTCACACAAGTGTTAGACATTAGAAGCAATGTTTGGATACCCACAGCATAAACACTGATCTAATAAAACCATCGACATCATATCGTATACGATATCGCGTTCTCCGCACCAAGCTCAATATTGCCATCATGTTAAATAAAATAATACGTCACGCAACTGTTAAACCTTACAAGTGAAGTGTGGCTACCCGCAGCATAAACCACGATCTAAAATCGTTGGGCATTGGCTTGGACAAGAAGACAACCATCAACTTCAAATCGTGCATGACGTGGCTCCTAACCAACTAAGCTCAATATTTCCATTATGTAACGATGATAAATTACGTCACACAATTGTTAAACATTAAAAACCAAATTCGGCTACTCACATAACATGAACAAAGATCTAAGTATTATTGGGCACTGGTTGGACGAGAATAAAAGTATAGACCGCATATTTGTCCCAGGTTGGACTACTGGCATCCGGTGGCCGAACCTGGGATAGACATGCTCGAAACCTTCGTGGTATAGGAGCATGTAAATACTTTATTGATTGATAGACCGCATATCCTGCATGACATGGGGCGCTACCCACTACGGTTAATATTACCATTATGTTACTATGCGAAATGACGTCATGCAACTGTTAGACCTTAGAAGCGAAGTTTGGCTACCCACAGCATAAACACTGATCTAAGAATCGTTTAGTTGTCGTTGGGAGAATACAACCACCAACGTAATATGGTACACGACATGGCGCTCTAGCCATTAAGTTCAATATTGCCAGTATGTAACTGACAAATGACGTCACGCAAGTGTTAAATCTTTGATGCCAAGTTTCGCTGCCAACAACATTGACACCGATCTAACAATCGATTAGAAGTCGTTGGGAGGAGAATAGAACCATCAGCTTCATCCTACACGACGTCGCGCTCTACCCTTTATAGCTAAACTTAATATTGCGAATATGTTAGAATGAGAAATGACGTCAGACAACTGTCAGAAGTCTGGAAGGGAAGTTTGGCTCCCCATAGCATAAAGAACGATCTAATAATCGTTAGTTACTGGTTGGGACCAACATCAAACCATCAGCTTCATATCCTATACGATATCGCGCTCTACTCACTAAGGTCTCACTACACAGATCACTTCCGGGTGAGAGTTTATTCATCATGGAGTTCATTGATCACGGTCCACTATAGTTCCTAATTGTGACACATGTGGTTCACATATTCACTTCTAGGAAATGGTGAAGAATTAAAACAATATGTATGTTTAATGGTAAGCCCTCTGGCTGTATTTTGCCCATGTTATTTTGTAATATTGTGCATCGACCTTTTGGGACATGGGCGTATAGCGCAAGAGACAGCCGGAGTGAATCGGTTAATGAACCACCTGTTCGGACCGGTACTACAGCCAGATGCAGTCATATAGCAAAAAACTGAGACGAAAATGTTCTCAATTTTGGAGTGAAAATAAATGCTTATATAATGTATGTTCGCAATTGTGTATGTTGTTAGCGCCAACGAGAACCCGTTCTATTGGCAATCTTCGTTTGAAGTTGGGCAATTTAACATGGGTTTCAATGCCAATGTTAGAGTGACAAATGACGTCAGCCAATTGTTAGAGGTCCGAAGCGATGGTCAGCTTCCAATAGCATAAACAGCGAACTAAAAAGTACTAATCAAAATTATACTCAGGTGATTTTCCAGTCTTATATATTAGTTATGAAAATTCCTGGAATAAAAACCATAAAAATGTGTTAGTATTATCATGACCTGTTAGGGTATTGAAACAACCAGTACAAAAAATGTCAATAAATGACCTGTTATAGATGGAAATATTATGAGATGTATTTACAATTGTACTGCGAAACATATGTAATTTGAAACTGACTATAATACCCAGGCTGATATTGATTACAAGTTAATAACTGTAACTGAGACTGCAGGTCCTCGTACCATATTGATACCAGAAATAATACACCTGTCCTTCCAATACAATGAAGTTCAATAAACTGCTTTGTCAGATTAAGATTTTATTTATTTTTTTATTATGGATACAACAGAAGTCATTTTGTTGTTAGCAAATTTATATAATTATTTTAGTTATTTGATTTAATAATTATGCTAGGCTGCTATGTATTCTTACACTTAGTACTTGTGATTTCACCTGTCAGGTGTAATCAATATCAACCTGGGTGTTATAGTCTGTTTCAAATTACATAAGTTTTGCAGTAAAATTGCAAATACATCTCATATTTCTATCTATAACAGGTCATTTAATGCAATTTTTTGTTCCGGTTGTTTGAATACCCGAACAGGTCATGATAATACTGACACATTTTTATGGTTTTTATTCCAGGGATTTTCATAACTAATATTATTAAATATATAAGACTGGAAAATCACCTGGGTATAATTTTGATTAGTACTTTAATAATCGTTGGGCACATGTTGGGAAAAGAATAAAAGTTTTAAAATATACTTACCTCGATTTATGTATTGTATTATACGTTTCACCAACAGGTCCTTACATTGTGGTTTTACATAATTATATATAAATAATACTTTCATATACAGTCAGACCTCGTTACAACGACCGTCGTTACTGCGACATTTACACTATCCGACCACAAATTGTCGGGAACAAACGTACGTCAGTGTTATTCTATTCATTACACCGGAATTCACACCTTCCGACACCGACAGAGCAAATTAGAAACAAACGTGCATCCGACGTCTGAAAACACCTCTTTACAACGACATTACATACTCACGTTAGCAGTACACACACAGCCACTTATTGATCTTGTTGTGAGCCGACTGTGTCATGTGCGGTCCGAGCTACCTATGGCTGCGAAATCTGTAGACATGTATTGCTTTTGCAAATAAGCCTTTAGTTAACCAATTAAAGGATTAAGTTCGACCAATAAAATCTTCTATTTTCGTGATATTTTGTAAAGGAAACAGGTACCAATTGTAGATGTCTTTAACCAAGCAATGATTAGACTGACGATGAATGGAAGGAAATGTTTTATTTAACGACGCACTCAACACATTTTATTTCCGGTTTTATGGAAGGAAGGAAGGAAATGTTTTATTTAAGGACGCACTCAACACATTTTATTTACGGTTATATGGCGTTGGACATATGGTTGAGGACCACAGAGATACTGAAGGAGGAAACCCGCTGTCGCCACTCCATGGGTTACTCTTTTCGATTAGCAGCAAGGGATCTTTTATATGCACCATCCCATAGACAGGATAGCACATACCACGGCCTTTGATTACCAGTCGTGGTGCACTGGCTGGAGCGAGAAATAGCCCAATGGGCCCACCGACGGGGATCGATCCCAAACCGACCGCGCATCAAGCGAGCGCTTTACCACTAGGCTACGTCTCGCCCCGACGATGAATGCGCCTTGTTTAATATATTTAATGATGTTTTTTAAAAACATATTTAATGTATGTACGTGTATTTCTTGTTTTTAATAATAACTGCAATGCATTAATTATTGAAATGCTATTCAGTCATCAGTTAATATTAATTAGTATTTTTTGTTATTTTGGCAATGGATATACATGTACTCATGACAATTCGATCCACCGGCAGTTTCGATATAACGACAAAACGACCCAGGGACGAACATGGTCGTTGTAACGAGGTCTGACTGTACTTACCATTTGTGACACGCAATAGCTGATGTGTATTTCTGTGCTGGGGTGTAGTTAAACATCCATTCATTCATTCATTCATTCATATCCTACATGACATGGCGCTCTACCCATTAAGCTGAATATTGCCATTATGTAACAAACACAAATGACGTCACGCATTTGTTATACTTTAGAAGCGAAGTTTGGCTACCCAATGTATATTAAAAAAGGTCTAAATATTGTCGGGCACTGGTTGGAACGTGAGTAAAAGCAAAGACTGCATATCCAGCATGACATAGCGCGCTACCCACTAAGCTTAATATTACCATTATGTTATTATGCGAAATGACGTCATGCAACTGTTAGACCTTAGAAGCGAAGTTTGGCTACCCACAGCATAATAATAGAATCTATCACCGTTGTGAGGTATAGATAAGGCAATTCCAACCCGAGGGACATTTCCCCCTAAATTTTACAATTATGTTACTATGAGAAATGACGTAACGCAACTGTTAGACATTAGAAGCGAATTTTGCCACCGTCCTCGGTGGCGTAGTGGTTAGGCCATCAATCTACAGGCTGGTAGGTACTGGGTTCGGATCCCAGTCGAGGCTTGGGATTTTTAATCCAGATACCGACTCCAAACCCTGAGTGAGTGCTCCGCAAGGCTCAATGGGTAGGTGTAAACCACTTGCACCGACCAGTTATACATAACTGGTTCAACAAAGGCCATGGTTTGTGCTATCCTGCCTGTGGGAAGCACAAATAAAAGATCCCTTGCTGCTAATCGGAAAGAGTAGCCCGTATCCTCTCAAAATCTGTGTGGTCCATAACCATATGTCTGACGCCATATAACCGTAAATAAAATGTTGAGTGCGTCGTTAAACAAAACATTTCTTTCTTTCGAACTTTGCCTACCCACAGCATATACACTCACTTAAAAATAGTTTAGTAGTCGTTTGCAGTAGAATAATACCATCAATTTCATATCTTACACATGACGCCCTACCTACTAAGGTCTCACTACACAGATCACTTCCGGGTGACAGTTCATTCATCACGGTCCACTACAGTTCCTAATTGTGACACATGTTATGGTTCACATATTCACTTCTAGGAAATGGTGAAGAATTAAAACAATATGTATGTTTAATGGTAAGCCTTCTAGCTGTATTTTGCCCATGTTATTTTGTAATATTGTGCATCGACCTTTTGAGACATGGGTATATAGCGCAAGTGACAGCCGGAGTGAATCGGTCAATGAACCACCTGTTCCGACCGGTACTACAGCCAGATGCGGTCATATAGCAAAAAACTGAGACGGAAATGTTCTCCATTTTGGGGTGAAAATAAATGCTTATATAATGTATGTTCGCAATGGTGTATGTCGTTAGTGCCAACAAGAACCCGTTCTATGGGCAATCTTCGTTTGAAGTTGGGCAATTTAACATGGGTTTCAATCGCAGATGACATCTGTGTAGTGAGACCTAAGTTTAATATTGCCATTATATAACAATGAGAAACGACGTCATGCAACTGTTAGACATTAGAAGCGAAGTTTGCCAACCCACAGCACAAACAAAGGTCTAAGAATCGTTGGGCACTGGTTGGAAAGATAATGAAATGATCAACTTCATATCCTACACGATATCGCGCTCTACTCACTGTGCTGAATATTGTCATTATGTCAGAATGACAATTGACGTCACAGAATTGTCGGACGCTCGGATGTGAAGTTTAGCTTGGCACAGGGTGAAGACAGATCTAAGAAACGTTTTGCGCTAGTTTGGAAGAGAATAAAACCATCGGCATCATATCGTAGACGACATCGCGCTCTCCGCACTAAGCTCAATATTGCCATCGTGCTAGAACGAAAAATGACGTCACGCAACTATTAGATCTTAGAAGTGAAGTTTCGCTATACAAAACGTAAACAAAGGTCTAAGTATGGTTGGGCACTGGTTGGGACGAGAATAAAAGAATAGACTGCATATCCTGCATGACATAGCGCTCTACCCACTAAGCTTAATATTACCATTATGTTACTATGCAAAATGACGTCATGCAACTGTTAGACCTTAGAAGCGAAGTTTGGCTACCCACAGCATAAACACTGATCTAAGAATCGTTTAGCAGTCGTTGGGAGGAGAATAAAACCATCAACTTAATATGGTATACGACATGGCGCTCTAGGCACTAAGATCAATATCGATATGTAACAATGACAAATGACGTCACGCAAGTATTAAACGTAGGATACCAAGTTTCGCTGCCCACAGTATTAACGCCGATCTAAAAAAAATCGATTACATGTCGTTGGGAGGAGAATAGAACCATCAGCTTCATCCTACGCAACATCGCGCTCTACCCTTTATAGCTAGACTAATATTGGAAATATGTTAGAATGAGAAATGACGTCAGGCAATTGTCAGAAGTTTGGAAAGGAAGATTGGCTCACCATAGCATAAACATCAATCTAATAATCGTTGGCTACTGTTTGGGACAAAAATCAAACCATCAGCTTCATATCCTATACGATATCGCGTTCTACTCACTAAGATTAATTTGGTCAATATGTTTGAGTGACAAATGACGTCACACAATTGTAAGACGTCTGTTTCAAACGTCGGCTCCCAATAGCATAAACAGCGAACTAATAATCGTTGGGCGCATGTTGGGATAAGAATAACAGTTTTAAAATATACTTACATTCCTTTATGTATTGAATTATACGTTTCACCCACAGCTCCTTACACTAGTTTTACATAATTATATATAAATACTACTTTCATATACTTACCACCGTGACACCCAATAGCCGATGTGTATTTTTGTGCTGGGGTGTCGTAAATATTCATTCATTCATTCATTCATATTCTACATGACATGGCGCTCTACCCATTAAGCTGAATATTGCCATTATGTAAGAAACACAACTGACGTTACGCATATGTTATACTTTAGAAGCGAAGTTTGGCTACCCAAGGTATTTTTAAAAAAGGTCTAAATATTGTCAGACACTGGTTGGAACGAGGGTAAAAGCATAGACTGCATATCCTGCATGACATGGCGCTCTAACTACTAAGCTAAATTTTACCATTATGTTACTATGAGAAATGAAGTAACGCAGCTGTTAGACATTAGAAGCGAACTTTGCCTACCCACAGCATATACACTCACCTAAAAATCATTTAGCAGTCGTTTGCAGTAGAATAATACCATCAATTTGATATCCTACATGACATGACGCTCTACCCACTAAGTTTAATATTGCCATTATATAAAAATGAGAAATGACGTCATGCAACTGTTAGACATTAGAAGCGAAGTTTGCCTACCCACAGCACAAACAAAGGTCTAAGAATCGTTGGGCACTGGTTGGGAAGATAATGAAATGATCAACTTCATATCCTACAGGATATCGCGCTCTAGTCACTGTGCTGAATATTGTCATTATGTGAGAATGACAAATGACGTGACAGAATTATCGGACGCTCGGATGTGAAGTTTCGCTTGGCACAGGATGAACGGAGCTCTAAGAAAAATTTTGCGTTAGTTTGGAAGAGCATAAAACCACCGACATCATATCGTACACGACATCGCGCCCTCCGCACTAATGTCAATATTGCCATCGTGCTAGAACGAAAAATGACGTCACGCAACTGTTAGACCGTAGAAGTGAAGTTTTGCTATACAAAACATAAACAGCGGTGTAAGTATGGTTGGGCAGTGGGTGGTACGAGAATAAAAGCATTGACTGCATATCCTGCATGACATAGCGCTCTACCCACTAAGCTTAATATTACCATTATGTTACTATGCGAAATGACGCCATACAACTGTTAGATCTTAGAAGCGAAGTCTGGCTACCCACAGCATAAACACTGATCTAAGAATCGTCTACCAGTCGTTGGGAGGAGAATAAAACCATCAACTTAATATGGTACACGACATGGCGCTCTAGCCATTAAGATCAATATTGCCGATATGTAACAATGACAAATGACGTCACGCAAGTATTAAACGTTGGATACCAAGTTTTGCTCCCCACAGTATTAACGCCGAGTCGTTGGGAGGCGAATAGAATCATCAGCTTCATTCTACGCGACATCGCTGTCTCTCCTTTATAGCTAGACTAATATTGGAAATATGTTAGAATGAGAAATGACGTCAGGCAATTGTCAGAAGTTTGGAAAGGAAGATTGGCTCACCATAGCATAAAGATCGATCTAATAATCGTTGGTTACTGTTTGGGACGAACATCAAACCATCAGCTTCATATCCTATACGATATCGCGTTCTACTCACTAAGATTAATTTGGCCAATATGTTTGAGTGACAAATGACGTCACACAATTGTTCGACGTCTGTTTCAAAGGTCGGCTCCCAAATAGCATAAACAGCGAACTAATAATCGTTGGGCGCATGTTGGGATAAGAATAAAAGTTTTAAAATATACTTACCTTCATTTATGTATTGAATTATACGTTTCACCCACAGCTCCTTAGACTAGTTTTACATAATTATATATAAATAATACTTTCATATACTTACCACTGTGACACCCAATAGCCGATGTGTATTTTTGTGCTGGGGTGTCATTAAACATTCACTCATTCATTCATTCATATTCTAGATGACATGGCGCTCTACCCATTAAGCTGAATATTGCCATTATGTAAGAAACACAACTGACGTCACGCATATGTTATACTTTAGAAGCGAGGTTTTGCTATCCAAGGTATATTAAAAAAGATCTAAGTATTGTCGGGCACTGGTTAGAACGAGAGTAAAAGCATATCCTGCATAATATCGCGCTCTACCTACTAAGCTAAATTTTACCATTATCTTACTATAAGAAATGGCGTAACGCAACTGTTATACATTAGAAGCGATCTTTGCCTACACACAGCATACACACTGACCTAAAAATCGTTTAGCAATCGTTAGCAGTAGACTAATACCATCAATTTGATATCCTACACGAGATGACGCTCTACCCACTAAGTTTAATATTGCCATTATATAACAATGGGAAATGACGTCATGCAACTATTAGACATTAGAAGGGGAGTTTGCCTACCCACAGCATAAACAAAGGTCTAAGAATCGTTGGACACTGGTTGGGAGGATAATAAAATAATCAACTTCATATCCTACACGACATCGCGCTCTACTCACTGTGCTGAATATTGTCATTATGTGAGAATGAGAAATGACGTCACAGAATTGTCGGACGCTCGGATGTGAAGTTTAGCTTGGCACAGGTTGAAGACAGATCTAAGAAACGTTTTGCGCTAGTTTGGAAGAGAATAAAACCGTCGGCATCATATCGTACACGAGATCGCGCTCTCCGCACTAAGCTCAATGTTGCCATCGTGCTAGAACGAAAAATGACGTCCGTCACGCAACTGTTAGACCTTAGAAGTGAAGTTTGGCTATCCAAAGCATAAACAAAGGTCTAAGTATGTTTGGTCACTGGTTGAGACGAGAATAAAAGCATAGAATGCATATCCTGTATGACATTTCGCGCTACCCACTGAGCTTAATATTACCATTATGTTATTATGCGAAATGACGTCATGCAACTGTTAGACCTTAGATGCGAAGTTTGGCTACCCACAGCATAAACACTGATCTAAGAATCCTTTACCAGTCGTTGGGAGGAGAATAAAACCATCAACTTAATATGGACACGACATGGCGCTCTAGCCACTAAGATAAATATTGCCGATATGTAACAATGACAAATGCCGTCACGCAAGTATAAACGTTGGATGCCAAGTTTCGCTGCCCACAGCATTGACGCCGATCTAAAAATCGATTGGAAGTCGTTGGGAGTAGAATAGAATCATCAGCTTCATCCTACACAACATCGCGCTCTAACCTTTATAGCTAAACTTAATATTGCGAATATGGTAGAATGAGAAATGACGTCTGGCAATTGCCAGAAGTTTAGAAGGGAAGATTGGCATAGCATAAACATCGATCTCATAATCGTTGGTTACTGGTTGGGACTAACATCAAACAATCAGCTTCATATCCTATACGATATCGCGCTCTACTCTCTAAGGTCTCGGTACCCAGTTCACTTCCGGGTGAGACTTCATTGATCACTATATTTCCTAACTGTGACACAAGTTATGTTTCACATATTCACTTCTAGGAAATGGTGAAGAATTAAAACAACATGTATGTTTAATGGTAATTCTTCTGCCCATGTTATTTTGTAATATTGTTCATTGATCTTTTGGGACATGGATGTATGGCGCAAGAGACAGCCGGAGTGAATCGCTTAATGAACCACCTGTTCTGACCGGTACTACAGCCAAATGCGGTTATATAGCGAAAAACTGAGACGGAAATGTTTTCAATTTTGGAGTGAAAATAAATGCTTATATAATGTATTTTCGCAATGATGTATGTTGTTATTGCAACGAGAACCCCTTGTATTGGCAATTTCATTTGAAGTTTGGCAATTTAACATAGGTTTCAATGACAGATGACATCTGTGTAGTGAGACCTAAGATTAATATTACCAATATGTTATTGTTAAGAGTGAGAAATGACGTCACGGAATTGTTAGACGTCTGGAAGCGAAGTTCGTCTTCCTATGGCATCAACAGCTAATTAATAATCGTTAGGCACAGGTTGGGATAAGAATAAAAACATCGCTTTTATCTTATGCATGACAAATGACGTCACGGAATTGTTAGACGGTCGGATGGTCAATGTTGCCATTATGTTAGAATGAAAAATGATATCACGTAACTGTTATACCTTAGAAGTGAAGTTTGGCTATCGGCAGCATAAAATACGATCTAAAAATAGTTGGGCACCGGTCGGGACGAAATTTAAACTATCAACTTCAAATCGTACATGACATGGCTCTCTACCCATAATCGTTGGGCACATAAGAATAAAAGCATCGAGTTTATATTCTGCATGACATGGCGCGCTACCCACTAAGCTGAATATTGCCATTATGTAACAAAGACATGAAAAAGTAAAGTAAAGTTTGTTTTTGTTTAACGACGCCATTAGAGTACATTGATTTTTTTTTATCTTATCATCGGCTATTGGACGTCAAACATATGGCAATTTTGACACTGTTTTTTAAGAGGAAACCCGCTGTCGCCATATAGGCTACTCTTTTACGACAGGCAGCAAGGGATCTTTTATTTGCGCTTCCCACAGGCAGGATAGCACAAACCACGGCCTTTGTTGAACCAGTTATGGATCACTGATCGGTGCAAGTGGTTTACACCTACCCATTGAGAACCCCCCGAACCCCCTAGCCTACGACCCTGCACTGGTTGGGTCGAGAATAAAACCATCAACTACATTGCCATATTGCCATTATGTTACAATGATCAATGACGTCACTTAATTGTTGGGCCTTAGCAGCGAAGTTTGGCATATCATGACAAATGTGTACACAAACACAGTTCCTTCCGCTAACGTCGCTCTTAAATGACTTTTAATGAAAAAGAAAGCCATAAATATTACGTTTTAAAGAAATCTTTGTTTTACAAACTATTACAACTGAGAAAATATGTGTAAAGCACTTCCATAAAAGGTGTTCGGAAATATTTCCGAACCGTAATATTGCACAAAATGAAGACCACTGCGAAAACAATACATAATCATTAGGCCTACATGGACGTTTTAAGCGTAGACTCAACTTAAAAGAATGAACTTTTAATCCATTAGGTTTACAATCTAATATTACAACAATTATTTTACAACATGCATTCTATTGATTCGAACAAAGGCAATTTTGTAAACTAATTTTACAAAAAAATATCGTAATTTGCCATAAACAGAAAGAAAGAAATGTTTTATTTAACGACGCACTCAACACATATATGGCGTCAGACATATGGTTAAGAACCACACAGATATTGAGAGAGGAAACCCGCTGTCGCCACTTCATGGGCTACTCTTTTCGATTGGCAGCAACGGATCTTTTATAAGTACCATCCCACAGACAAGGTAGTACATACCAGTAGTATAGGGGCCTGTTGAGTGCCATGGTTGACCTACTTTCCCGTGATCACGTGACCTTGGTAGGAGACAATGGGCTTTTGTGTAGGAAACAATGGCCTTTGTATAGGGGGGTGCAGGTGTCTGACCTTGGTAGGAAACAATGGCTTTTGTGTAGGAGACAATGACACAATGGTCTTTGTGTAGCAAACAATGACACAATGGCTTTTTTGTGTAGGAAACAATGGCCTTTCTATAGGGGGGTGCAGGTGTCTGGTCTCGGTAGGAAACAATGGCTTTTGTGTAGGAGACAATGGCACAATGGCCTTTGTGTAGGAAACAATGGTCTTTGTGTAGGAGACAATGACCTGGGTACAGGTGTGCGATCGTGGTGTATTCAATTCAATGTATTGCATATTACCAAACAAACTGGTGTCAGCAAACAAATAAAAGCAAAGAAACAACAACAATTAATAATAACAATATGTACAGGCCAGGTGTAAGTCTGACGTTGGTTTTGGCTTCATTGTATAACGTCTACTGTGTTGTTGTATTTTTGTATTCACAGTGGACATAGACGTGAATGTTTTGTCACAGTGTTTTATTCTAGACACCCAAAATAATAGCCGTTAAAAGATTTCTCGTGGGGAAGGACTGTAACTGTTTGCTGACTGTTTGGTTTAAAGTGAGGCTTTCATGTCGCCAGACAAAATGCGTGTGTGATGATTTTCATTCATTTGTATTTCTTTAGCACATTGTCGACGTTTTCTTTGTTGCCGTCATTCAGCCATTCATTCAGCCATTCATTAATTCGCTTTATAATAGAGGAGTACTTTATCAGACCTCTTCATCAGCCCTCATACAAAGGCATTTTATTACGCCTCTCCGAGTGTTTATGAAACCAGGTGAACTGCAAAAGACATACCGACGCGTGCCCGTCTTAAGTAGCAGAATAAATTTGTTATGGTATGCACACTGACCGTCAAAGTTTGTTTGTGTTTAGCGACATCACTAGAGGACATTGATTTATGAATCATCGGTTATTGGATGAAAAACATAATTTTGACAGTTTTAGAGAGGAAACCCGCTACATTTTTTCCATGAGTAGCAAGTGATCTTTTATATACACAATCTCATACCCCTTATGGGGTCAGTATTTCATAATTAAACACAAACGTTTTGTGCATGCGTGCGTGCGAGCGTGCGTGCGTGTGTGTGTGCGTGCGTGCGTGCGTGTGTGTGTGAAACACTACAGCCCATTCCTGTGAAGAAAGAACGCGTGACTGCAACTCAACGCTCCAACCTAACCTATGCTCTTTTAACTACATTTTAGACACGAGTATTTCCCAAGACTACAATCCTTTATAGACAACCGGTGTATTATGTCTGGTATATCAAAGGCCGTGGTATGTGCTGTCCTGTACACACAACTCTTGATACTATAAAGTAGCGGCAGAAATATTAAATCACAAATCTAGTTATAGAGTAGAATACACAAAAAACAAACGCAATGGTTGAGAGAGAGAGAGAGAGAGAGAGAGAGAGAGAGAGAGAGAGAGAGAGAGAGAGAGAGAGAGAGAGAGAGAGAGAGAGAGAGAGAGAGGGAGGGAGGGAGGGAGGGGGAGGGAGGGAGAGAGAGAGAGAGGAGAGAGGGGAGGGAGAGAGAGAGAGAGAGAGAGAGAGAGAGAGAGAGAGAGAGAGAGAGAGAGAGAGAGAGAGAGAGAGAGAGAGAGAGAGAGAGAGGAGAGAGAAAGAGATGTCACACGTGATTAATCCATTAGTGTAAGTCGGCGACACGCGCGCCGCCATGGGTTTAACAAGTAGTACGTGTTAACCAAAGGGAAATAGCTGCATTTTTAAACAGAAAATTTCTCTAGAGTACTAGCCTTCGTACAGGGCTTTTTAATTACCAAATGGGTAAATACAGTGATCGATCTAGCATCGATCCCCATCGATGGCCAAATAGTCTATAGCCAACCAGTGCATTATGTCTGGTATATAAAAGGCAGTGGTATGTGCTGTCCTGTACATACAGCTCTTGCTACTATAAAGTAGCGGGGTAGAAATATCCAATCACAAATCTAGTCATAGAGTAAAAAACACACAAAAACGCAATGGTTTGGTTTTTCATGTTTTATTTCTAAATTACAATCACTATAGACAACTACACATGCAATGTACACACATTGGGTTACATCGAGAGGCCTTAAGGGTGACACGTGAATAATATGAGTGTTCATTTCTGTTCATCTTCGTCGTCCTCCTCATCGTCGGTATCGTCGTCGTCTTGTTCGTCCAAATATTCGCCAATCCATGAACGATACTGATTTAATTTAGAACGAATCTGAGGTCTGAGATCTCTGTCTGGATTCACAAACTGTAGAATTTTTCTCGTGTTGGGGCCTTTGTCAAAGTAATGCATATACGTCAGAAAGCGAGAGTACGTGTCTTTAAATAACTTCCATTGCAGTGTCTTCATGTTTCTTTCGATGGCATCTTGGGACATGTTTTTTTTCTTCGTAGCGTTTCCTCTTGCTTGCTTTCGAAATAGTCACGATTGATGTCGAATTCACGCTCGATCATCAGACGTACGCCTTCGTTTTCCAGATCGGACGACGGCTCTTCATTTCCCTCCTCGCACGTTTTCACGTGTCGCTGCAAGTCACTCCCGTCTTTAAAGACCAGACCGCACGTATCGCAAGACTGCATCCTCTTGACCTTTTTCAGATAGGGCTCTACCTCATCTTCTTCTTCGTCGTCGTCACTTTCGTAGGCGGGTATGCCTGGTAGTTTTCTCTTGAATGCGTTTCTTTGCATGATTTGCACGTAGAGCTCTTTCTCCGACGGTGGTTGAAACTCTTCTGAGACATTCGCCGTTACGCTCGTGCTTTTATACCATTCGGACGGCCCCGTCTCTAAACCATTAGGTCGAAGGCGCCAATGTTCGGGCGTGGTCGGTTTCAAGTCCACCAAGAGATGTCCGTAGGGCCTGTGGGTAGCTTCCTCAAACCGTTGCATGAAATGACCAGTATTTTCCGGATACATCTGCCGTGCCAAGGTTAGGACTTGCTGCTTGTCGATGGGGTTGTTGAACAGTGCCAGGTAATGACAGTTTCTTCTCTGTGTCGGGTCTTTGCTGTTATAGAGGTTCTGGTTGATGGCAATCACCGAGAGGTTTCTGTGATGACTTCCTTCTGTGAACAGGTCGGTGATACGAGAATCTTTTCCAGCTGTAGACATCGGGTCGTCCAACACGATGAGATTTCTGACTCTGGGATCCAAATAATGATCCTTTTCCAAATTCTCGGGTATGCCTTGAACAAATTTCACTCGAGCAACCATTTTGATCGTATCATAGAGAGGTTGCCATCGTTTGTAAAGCCAGATGATGCGCTGAGGAGGCGGCTGGATTTTACCATCCCTTAGCAGTTTGTACAACAAAAATGTCTTTCCACACGACGTGGGTCCCGACACGATCATGGTGAAGGGATGTAGCAATCTTAGGGGATGCTGCTGCTGTGGTGGTGGTGGTGGTGGTGGTGGCGGCTGCTGTGGTGGTGGTGGTGGTGGCTGCTGTGGTGGTGGTGGTGGTGGCTGCTGTGGTGGTGGTGGTGGTGGTAGTGGCGGCTGCTGTGGTGGTGGTGGTGGTGGTGGTGGCTGCTGTGGTGGTGGTGGTGGTGGCTGCTGTGGTGCTGGTGGTGGTGGTGGTGGTGGCTGCTGTGGTGGTGGTGGTGGTGGTAGACCTTTAGCATGTTTTTGTTGAAAATGTCTTAACATGGCGTCTCTCCGAGAGAATGTAAAACCACATTCTGAACATGTGCTCTGCATGACGACTCTAAATGAAATGACCATATCTGACCCACATAGTTCCTTTTATAGTTTATTTAGAAATGCTTCTGCAGTTTCGGGGCTTTCCAGCCCGTACCACTTTGTTGTTGTTGTTGTTGTTTCCGTTTCAGATCGGCCTTGGCTTGCTCTACCACCTGTTGTGTTGGGGACACCATGACGACTTTGGGTGTCGGAGGCTTGTTCTGTTCCTCTTTTTCTTTTTTCCATGTAGGGTCATACAGTTCTAGACATCGATCTACACTGTACATCATCTGACTTTTTCCACCACGTTGCACTGGAAAATGAGGTTGAAGTTTACCTTCTGCCTGCAGTTTATAGAAACGGGTCCACTTATCCACGTCGGGTACATATAACTTGTACTGGTCTGACATGTTGCTCCTCTGAAGGTTCTACCTCAAATGACGAGTTTTCCAAAACTATTTTACATATATACCTTATGACGCATAAAGATATGGTACAGGAATGTTTGAATGTGTGTGATACGTATGACCAGTGCCCCTCCTCCCAGGCACAAATCTCATCGTGCGAGCTCCCCAAAAAACATCGTTACCAACATATTACCCTTTACCAGTGTCACTACCATAGGGACACGTCCAGAGACACACTCATGGACTCGGGACATAACTAAAAAAAGCTGTGTTGCAGTCACGCGTTCTTTCTCCATAGCAATGGGCTGGGAGTGTTTCACACACACACACACACACACACACACACACACACACACACACACACACACACACACACACACACACACACACACACAAAAGTTTGTATTTAATTATGAAATACTGGCCCCATAAGGGGTATGAGATTGTGTATATAAAAGATCACTTGCTACTCATGGAAAAAATGTAGCGGGTTTCCTCTCTAAAACTGTCAAAATTATGTTTTTCATCCAATAACCGATGATTCATAAATCAATGTCCTCTAGTGATGTCTCTAAACACAAACAAACTTTGACGGTCATTGTGCATACCATAACAAATTTATTCTGCTACTTAAGACGGGCACGCGTCGGTATGTCTTTTGCAGTTCACCTGGTTTCATAAACACTCGGAGAGGCGTAATAAAATGCCTTTGTATGAGGGCTGATGAAGCGGTCTGATAAAGTACTCCTCTATTATAAAGCGAATTAATGAATGGCTGAATGAATGGCTCAATGACGGCAACAAAGAAAACGTCGACAATGTGCTAAAGAAATACAAATGAATGAAAATCATCACACACGCATTTTGTCTGGCGACATGAAAGCCTCACTTTAAACCAAACAGTCAGCAAACAGTTACAGTCCTTCCCCACGAGAAATCTTTTAACGGCTATTATTTTGGGTGTCTAGAATAAAACACTGTGACAAAACATTCACGTCTATGTCCACTGTGAATACAAAAATACAACAACACAGTAGACGTTATACAATGAAGCCAAAACCAACGTCAGACTTACACCTGGCCTGTACATATTGTTATTATTAATTGTTGTTGTTTCTTTGCTTTTATTTGTTTGCTGACACCAGTTTGTTTGGTAATATGCAATACATTGAATTGAATACACCATGATCGCACACCTGTACCCAGGTCATTGTCTCCTACACAAAGACCATTGTTTCCTACACAAAGGCCATTGTGACATTGTCTCCTACACAAAAGTCCATTGTTTCCTACCGAGACCAGACACCTGCACCCCCCTATAGAAAGGCCATTGTTTCCTACACAAAAAAGCCATTGTGTCATTGTTTGCTACACAAAGACCATTGTGTCATTGTCTCCTACACAAAAGCCATTGTTTCCTACCAAGGTCAGACATCTGCACCCCCCTATACAAAGGCCATTATTTCCTACACAAAAGCCCATTGTCTCCTACCAAGGTCACGTGATCACGGGAAAGTAGGTCAATCATGGCACTCAACAGGCCCCTATACTACTCATACCACGGCCTTAAGTATACCAATCGTAGTGCACTGGCTGGAACGAGAAATAGCCCAATGGGCCCACCGACAGGGATCGATCCCACACCGACCGCGCATCGAGTGAGCGCTTTACCACTGGGCTACGTCCCGTCCTTTTGCCATAAACAGATGATACACCCAGACGGCGTATTATTACAAAAACGTCCCTAGTGTAATTAGTCGAACTTCCGTTAAATTGCATGAAATTTGAAATCCCTTGAGGTTCATACAGATTTGAAAAGTGCCTGAATTTGGGCGATTCTAACAAAAACAACTTACATTTGTTTATTAATTCTCATGGTGAACGTGACAGTGTGATCAAGAAGTTACGTTTGGTCTTGGTAAAGGGCAACAACTCGTCTTATTAAGTATATATTTGTCCTTATATGAAAATAAAGCCACCGACTTCATATTCTATACGACCTTAAAGTGTGTAACCATCTCTTGTATGACAAAATGTACCATCCCAAACCAACAAAAAGTTGAGAAAAACCCCACCTATTTGACGTTTGTATCACGTCTTTTCTTTTTTGTTTCAAACTGGGGCTGTGACATATTAGATAAAAGACGTGTATCAAAATGAATAAACAATATCAAAACATGTTAACGACAAAAAATAGATATTTTTGTTTTTTTCTTTTGGCGTTTGTTTCAACGATTTAATGAAAATAAAATAAAATAAAATCAAGAACTCAACAACTACACATCCCACATACCTTTATTTCATCAAATTTATGTAGCATTATGCACTGTCTGTACAATAAATAAAGTGATGTGTTATATACTGTATATACAAGTTGTTATTATTAACATAATACATGTTCTAATTTACAGTATGTACAATCATTAAAATCTTTCTGTTGAGTATGATGTTATAATACAAACAGATCTACTCATTTTAAATAAATTGTAAAAAAAAGGTTATTGTGATTTTTATGCATCTTGAATCGTTCAAAGTTAGTGCTCCTTAGACATAGTAGAAAAAACCCCAACAAAACAAACAGCAAAGACAAAGAACAAACAAACACTTCGCTTTATTTGACAAGAATCCAGTTTCCGTCCTCTCATCTAACTGTAAAAATGCAGACAAATGGATCTCACATACACCCAACCCCACCCCCACCCATCGTTTCCGGTAGATGACTAACCCAACATTTTATTACATAAGTCTTTGACGCTTGGTGTGTTTGTTTATGTGGTATATGGGTCTTAAAATATTTGAAGAATTTCATGAATGCAAACTTGATTTTGTAATAAAATTCACTTTTTAAACGCGAGCATCGCGTGATATACAGTGCAGGGGCCTAATTCACTAAACTCTCACAACTTTGCGATCTCGCAGTGTAATACTAAAAGACTTGCAAAGAAGATGCTTTGTTGTCTAGCAGAGCCCAAGGGAGCTGTGTGAATTAGGACCCAGAACACTAATCACACGTTTCTATTTGTAACGTAACCAAGTTGACTACAATCCGTGTACGTACGTGTCGCTACACCAACCAATACACGTACACGTACACCAACACGTAAAAGTTGAGAATCGTGGCATCCTTGGCCCTTACGTCTCTTTATTTTAGAAGGTGTTGATCATTTAGGCAAGGTGGCATAAACAGAAACCTGACAAACATTTAGACCTTTATTTCTGCTACACGGAGAACACTGGTGAATTCACTCCTGTTGTATTATGCTTACACAGTTGTTATTTAGCAGTTGAAAGCTTCACAGAGTAACACTGAATCAAGAAAATAGATTTAATAGAGGGATAAAATTGTGATCTGGCTATTGACGATTATAATATGGCTTGCAGCTACCGGGTATGTGGATATATCATTATTCTAATTCTTTTTGTAGTTAAATACACCCTTAGCATTGGCAGGCCGTACTTGCGAGACTGAATGATCAATACAGCCATAACTGTACAGTGGCGGATCCAGGGGGTGAATAGGGTGGCTAGCCACCCCTCCCTTCCTGGGCAATTTTTTTTTTAATGTTCATTCCAAACATATTTAATGAATTTTACGAATTAAGCGCAGTCGCTGTACTGATCGACATTTGCTATTTCACTCCATCCCAATACAGCCCCCCCCTTATTATTTTCTAGATCCGCCGCTGCACTGTATATTAAAGCCTTCTCAAAGTTCAGAGAGGTCCAGACCAATCTGATTCTGTTTCTTGAGCCAATCCCATCCCTCGACAATGCTAACAACAATCCAGGCAGTAATAAATGCCATGTACATGTAATTACAAATGCCATCGGACCTTGAAACCCGGAATAACTCCAGCCTCACCCACCTCTGCATGAGTAAATGTCGAGAAATTAAACATTGCATATTCATTCAGTATTATGATTCAGATCATGTGGTCTCCACAAACTGACGTTCAGTATATGAACTGGCACACACATTATATATGTTCAAGAGAACGGGGACTCGGCGCTTGCTAAATTGAAGCTGTAACGTCACATGAATGCGATTGAATGTCAGGCCATGATGGAAACCAGCAAAATAGTTCGCGAGCGCTAGTCCTTCTGAACACACACTAATCGCTGTTTCATTGACCCTTTGACCTCTATGGTTCTTCACTATATTATCGACTCATTGTGTTGTGGTTGTTTGGTATATAGCAGGCCCGTAGGAATCGGAGATGGGGTGGGGTTGACCCCACTTAGGAAAATAATGTTCATTTTTTTGTTGTTCTACTCTGTATAACTAAAGATAAAAACATGGCGTGTGCCCCCTCCCCACCAAAGACTGTGCCTCCTCCATTAGAGTTTGTGCTCCCCTTCCACTCCAGATATCGTTCCTACCGACCTGCTAAGGATTGGAAGGGTCAAAGAACACAGATATTGAAGTTTAAAGCAACTAGACACACTCTCGTTATAAAATATCGTTTTGTAATTAAGTAAGTCTAAGCACGTATCAAGCACGCCCAGCGAGTATCACAAACAACGAGTGGAGATCTGCTTGACGCTTGTGAGGATCGTAAACACTGCCCAGGCCATCAGAACTGTGGACATGATGAGTCCTGCAAGAAAAGCAGACGAGAAATTACAAATGGTGGAATATGAAAAAGAAGGGGGAAAAAACTTCACTGGAATGACTAATCAGAGGAAAAGCCTTCCACATCTTTCCGGAAATGTTACCAGAAAATTATTCTTACCCTCGTCCTTTGACTAAAAGTTCACAATAATCCCGGAGCTTCTATTTTCCCATCTTCACAAGACAATATATCATTCTGTATTTATAGCATAACGAAATGCAGTATACTAATAATTACTATAGATACGAAATGGTACCTTGGCTTGCGGAAAATGGTATTTTTCAAGATCCGGACCTACAGTTTTCCTAACTTTTCTGATCCCGGTTACTTTCAGTCCGATTTATCTGCGGTCAAACTTAATTTGACGCCGGATTCACTTCCGTGTATGGAACAGCTGACTGCTGTGACCAAGAATGGTCGAATCACATTTAGGCGATATTTAACATGAAAACTCACCATTTTGCGTTGACTGACTGTTAAGTATTGAAAAGTAAATAATCCACTAGCAATCGAATACGACATTTTCGTTTACTCTCCCCCCCCCCCCCCGGAAAAAACAACCCCCCACCAAAAAAAAAAAAAAAAAAAAAAAAGAAAGAAAAAAAGACCATTTTCATTATGTAAGCGATTGATGCTGCCATTACTTTTCAAAGACATTGTCGTGTTCGCTGGCTAGCAAAATAGTTACTTAACCATCGGTCGACGCAAAACGGTGAATTCGCATCTTAAATATTGCGCAAATGCGATGTTACCAACTTGGTCACAATAACTCCCTGTTCTATAAACAGAAGTAAATATTCGATTTAACAGCAGATGTATTGGACTCGGTGATTTTCTTCTCTAATAATAACAAACGTTAACATATCAAAACTATTTAATGATGAAAAAGAATATCCCCTAAAATATAATCCATTCTTTTATTTCGAAGTAATTTCTATGGTGAAATAATAAAGATATTTTTGAGAGATTTCTTCTTTAAATTTAGACTGACCTTGAGCCGAAGATTCTGCAGATTCGTTGTTTCTCTGTCTCTGTTGCGTGAGGTACTCTGCGCAGTGATCTTGTAAAATGTCCATGTGCTCCCGGCGATTTACCGTCAAGTTCCGGAAATAACCACGTAGTTTACTGCATTTGTGGAAACCTGCGTTGTCAAGACATCTGAGTCCTATTTCGTAATCCCTGTGAAAACCATGAAACAATTTTATTTAAGGTATTTATCGATAGTTCATCTAAAACTAGTTTTGACAGTGATTCATGAGTGCATGTCATAACAGCTATATTTTTCTAATGAGCTCTGTCCGCTGCTAGTTTTGATTTAGTAAACTAGTCTGGGAGTGACAGTCCTCTTTGTGGCGGTGCAGGAAGGATGTGTTATCCAGTAAAGGATCTCCGTGGGAGTGGCTGCCCTATAGACGATCGAGGCACTAGAATCGCAGAGATATGGTCTTGATTGAAGTCAGCGGTTTTGTCATTCAAATTTAAAACAAACGAACTATTACCACCACCCCACACACATGCACCACCCTTCAACGTTGTCACTACTCAATCTTACCTGCATTGCTGGGTTGAAATATCTGGATTCACGACTGTCATTGGCCAGGCAAGGGCTAAAACGCGGACACAGTGCTGGATTCGAGCTTGACCCTTAGATCCACATCTATCTCCAGCTAACAATACAAGAAATGACCGAATTAACAAGATATTCCAACTAACGCCATATCTTTGTGTGTTTTTTATTGTAAACTATTGATATAATTTTATCATAATCTCTAATATTAACTTGAGCTTTTAAAAAGTAAAATAGAAATTAATTACATGTAACTAAATAATGAATAAATGGAAAAAGAAACCCATTACAGAAGCAGATATGTTTGAGAGGAAATTATTATTACTGATACACCTTTCTCACGTTGTCGTAAGTAATCAAAGCGTATGGGTATAGGCTTCGAGTTTTACTCCTATTTCGTTTAATATTCACTTTAACAACTTATAGTCTTTGATGGTTCCATCCAAAGGCGAACGGGCACCCATTTTCGTAAGATGTGAGCAGGCTGATTTTGGCTCGAATTAAACGAAAATTGTTCGAATCTGCATAACAACGTTTATTCATATTTGCATTACTACTATACCAAAAAACTATATATGGTTCCAAATGAATCACTACATATTTCTACACGGATTACAATTAATATTATGAGTAGAATGATGGAAATACATGGTCAAACGTTTTCAGGCCAGCTTATTATGTCCGAACGTCTCCATAGGTGTTTTGCCCGAATAATAACATTTACCGCAGTACTGATGGGGGTGGATGGGGGTGGATGGGGTGGGGTGTGGGCACAGTCTGTTACGCGTATTGTTCCATTCTGCATCAAGTCGTGTAAATACTTGCCTTCCAGTGGTGAGTCTGTTCTGTTACACTGTTGTTCGTAGAGACCAAAGATATGCTGGGGATATAACACTTTGAGGAGTGCTTCGAACATCGGACAGGTAACGGGCACGTTGGATGAAGCCAGGCACAGTTTGAATTGGAGATAGGATCTGAAAGAACACGATATTACTTCTGTTTAATAAAATGGAACAAGTCATTACAACATCCAATCATAAGGAGTGATTTACAGGGTCCTTCGAAGTTACCATTACTTCTTTTTGTATGAACAACTTTAAATAAGATGGAACAGGTTTCTTTTGTTTAACGACACCACTAGAACATATTGATTTATTAATCATAGCCTACTGGATGTCAAACATTTGGTAATTTTGACATATAGTCTTAGAGAAGAAACCCACTACATTTTTCCATTAGTAGCAAGGGATCTTTTATATGCACCATCCCACAGGCAGGACAGCACATACCACAGCCTTTGATAAGATGGAACAAGTCATTACAACATTCAATTACATAGTCAGTCCTACGGGATATTTCGAAGTTACCATTCCTTTTTGTATGACCAAACGTAAGGAGTATAGTGCCATCATTCCCGCCAATTTAATTCATAGGCTCACAAAGTACGTACTTGCAAGCTGTATCCAAGTCTTCTGGCAGATTCATCACGTGTTGTTTACATGTGTCTAGGATCGACATCGCTTCATCAAAATTTTCACATCCTGCATCAAATATTACATTTTGTAATTCACAATAACAACAGTAACATATGCTATTGTGTATTAGTCTATTCAGAAAATGCATTCATGTAGGATGGCCGTCAAAATATATATATATATATATATATATATATATTATATATATATATATATAAATATATATATAATTTTTTACAATATGAAAAAACTTCTTTAAAAAAAATAAAAATACAAATTAGTACAAATTTGACTAATATTAAAGTCAGTATGACAACTAGTCTGGCTTGACATGATACTTTTTGTGAATTTGAAAAACGTTATCGAAAAACCTATAAGAATTTTTATACAGGTGTATTTATAAATGTGTAAAATGCATCGTTTTGGTACATATAGATACATTGTACCTACCGGAATCTTAGATTCTCAGTTTTAGAAAAACGCAAAAGAA
Organism: Gigantopelta aegis; assembly: GCF_016097555.1. Lineage (NCBI taxonomy): Eukaryota > Metazoa > Mollusca > Gastropoda > Neomphalida > Peltospiridae > Gigantopelta > Gigantopelta aegis. The sequence goes on from NC_054701.1 coordinate 39,103,293, forward strand.
AAATAAGTAGTCGAAGAAGAAGTAAAGGAAGAATATCAAAAAGAGAAAAAGAAGAAGATCAAAAGAATGAATGAAATGAAATGTTTTATTTAACGACGCACTCAACACATTTTATTTACGGTTATATGGCGTCAGACATATGGTTAAAGACCACACAGATATTGAGAGGAAACCCGCTGTCGCCACTTCATGGGCTACTCTTTTCAATTAGCAGCAAGGGATCTTTTATATGCACCATCCATAGACAGGATAGTACATACCACGGCCTTTGTTACACCAGTTGTGGAGCACTGTCTGGAATGAGAAATAGCCCAATGGGTCCACCGACGAGGATCGATCCTAGACCGACCGCGCATCAAGCGAACGCTTTACCACTGGGCTATGTCCCGCCCCCGAAGATCAAAAGAAGAAGAAATGCTTAGTTTCCATTAACCTAACTTTCAGGATAAAACGAAAGCTTAACAAAGCTCACCTTTAGTGCATATCGTGTTGGCTGTCGTGTCTACGCCCTGGGGTAGTAGATCATAGAAAAGTCTTCCAAACATAGGGCAGTCGCTTGTCACCAGAGATGCACATTCCAGACTTTCGTTCAGAGAACTGTCAAGACAAATTGCATTAAACTTGTACTCAAAGAAGATACACGTAAATATTTATTACATTCAAGAAAATCACCGAAAATATTTAAATATCCTATTAGTCTTACTCAAGACAAACTTCATATATACTTATGTCAAAGAAATTCTAAATGGTGAACAGGTTTTAAAATTAACAAGTAAAAGAAATTCTGACTATAGTGAGACAAAATGGTGAACAGGTTTTGAAATTAACCAAAATATTTATTATTGGTGAATATATATATATATATATATATATATATATATATATATATATATATATATATATATAATATTTAAAAAACAGGTTAGTGTACTTTACACACATTTCTTGTTCAGTTCAAAAACAGTCCGTAATGCTTTTTTCATGCCAACCCTTGTCATGTTGTTAAAACTTCAGAATTCAAAGCATTCAACAAATATTAGCTGACTAATTTCATACAAATTGCAGTGTCGAAGTGCCAATCATACTCACGTGCAGAAGTTGCCAAAAGAGGAATCATATAGAGCGTCAAATCGAATTAGGCTGGTGCATTGTGTGATGTTGATAGTTCGTTCCAGGAAACTGGGACATGCTGCCAAAGATAACATTAGAATCAATAATTGTTATCACATCACCAAATAAACGAAATACTTTAAACATATTCTCATCAAGGCTATGTCTTCAAATTAACACCGAAAACCATACTAAAAATGTGTCCGAGCCTTGCGTTTGTATCCTTAAGGAATGACCCCTGCGCGTGCTGTAACCTCACCGTGGTGCAGGGGTGTAACACTCTTTGGGAAAATACAGCGTTTAGAGTAAAATTCGGTGTCCGTAAATTTCTGTGATATTTGCACAGTTCTTTACACTGTTTTTGTATCCTTTTTTTATATTGATGTTGATCATCACTTTATTTATTTGCATTACCATAGTTTGACACCCAATATCCGATGTATTTTTCGTGCTGGGGTGTCGTTAAACATTCATTCATTCATTCATTCCTTAAGGAATGACGAATCGGACCACTCCTAGGAAATACACACTGACGGTTTTCGGCAGGAGTTGCGCGGGCGGCAAACACAGAAAAGGGCCGCATCAAAAATCGATTCTATGGTTATCATTAGCAATGTTTCAGTATGCGCGACGCTGGTGGGTTTGTGGTAATCGCACTCACATCGAGCTCGCACCGCATCAAAAACCGCTCACTTGAAAAATAGGCCCTTAAGGACGCCCAACATTTGGCAAAGGTTTTATTGCCGTCCAATGGCAAAAACATCGTAAGTCACGTTTTACTTATTTTGAGAAAATGAGAAATCGCCAAGTTGGGCTTGATTAAGGACTGGTTGATTGCATTAACAGGATTATTGTTTAAACATTAATGATTTAAAAAAGTGTATAACTATGTTATTTATGGGTGGGAAGTTCTGGCTTTCTGATGATGACGATTCCATTAACTTACTTAGAACTATCAATAACAAAACCGCAATAATTTTTTGAAAAAAATCGGGGAAATTCTATATAATTTAAAACGTTCTATTATCTCGATTTTAACGTAAAGGTCAGTCACTGAGTTTTGCCATTGGACGTCAGTTTTATAGATGTGTCAGAAAATATTTTAGTATAATTCAAACCTCTAAGGGGCCCGATGACTCTCGTGGTCAGGTCCAGAAAACCCTTACATCAATTCGGTTTAGAGCTGTCTTTAATTTGATAACCTAGTTTGATGACTGATATGTAGAAATGTAGTACAATGTAGTAGTGTTGGTATAAAGTGCTCCTACTGGCAGTAGCTAGTGGGAAATCCCCTATTAGCTCAGTTGATAGAGCGCTGAACTCTTGTACTGAGAGTCCGTGGTTCGAATTCTCTTAGTGGAGGTTGATTTTTTCTGTAACAAAATGGAGCCGACGTAGGGACTGGGTGTGTTCTTAACACAAGAATACAATTATAACCCAGTCGGGACCCGTAATAGTTCAACTGCCCGTGGCCCACAGCTCCGGGACGTAGCTTCACTTGAGTGGGGATTATGTAGTAGTGTTGGTATAAAGTGCTCCTACTGGCAATAGGTAGTGAGAATTTCCCTATTAGCTCAGTTGGTAGAGCGCTGGACTCTCGTACTGAGAGTCCGTGGTTCTAAACCCCCCAGTGGAGGTTAATTTTTCTGTTACAGGTTTCAAATTCACAAATCGATAATTCAAACTTGCTTAGCGATTTAAACAAAATGAGCCCAGAACGTGTGGGGTTTGTTTTTAACTATACATGCAACAGTTTAATATTTTTTACGTTGCAGTTGCCCTCAAGATTTGTTAGTAGACACCACACAAGAAATAAATAGACAAAGTGAAAATGTATCCGCTGTTGTAGAACGTTCAACAGTATCTACAAACTTAACCTTCGAATGTACACTTTGAAATGTTTTGTCCACACGTATATAAATTGATCATGTTTTGGTGCTAATATTTTGGGTGTTTGCCATGGTTTGTCGTTGTTGTTGATGGGAATGTTTTTTGGGGAGTTATTTTGATATGTTTTTTCGTTACCAGTGGTCAGCTCGATAGGGGAATATATCGTTATAAATAAAGACACTTGACCCAAATAGGCCTATTAATAACTCATTTTCATCAAGCTGCATGGTTGGATAAATATTTCAATGTCGAAAATTAACAGAACACACCTAGGCCAATTTGTATATAATAATGGTGTAAGACAGGGGATCGATTTGTTATATTGTGTTGCGTATAAACAATTAAAATATGTTCAATACTTAATAATTTCGAGACTGTGAAAATAATGGATAGTCCGCCTCCTTCGCGCTGACTGGCCCTGCTTCACACATCTCGTGATATCATCGGGAATGGGCAAAATGAAGTGTCCATGGCTTCGACAAGTGTGCAACCATTTTTAGAGGGGGTGGGGGTGCAGCTATACTGTCCTCTAGAATTTTAGTTAGAAGAGTCCTTTCAAACTAGAAAAAGATACTTTTATTGTGTCCGGATTCTTTTTTGTCTATGGATAATTTTTGGCGTTCATCCATCATAAAACTGTTAAAGCACGCCTGTCATTGACACAGCCTCTTACTTCACCCGTGAGTTCTGTATATTCTGCTACCTCAAGTTTATCGATATTAAGCTACGTACAGCCCAGTAAACGCAGACCTCAAAAGGGTCCAATGACTTTCATGCCAAAAGGTTGGTGGAATGTATCGCATGGTAATGCTTGCCTCATGCCCTTTCGGTCTACGATCGATCCCCATTGGTGGGCCCATTGGGTAATTTTTCATTACAGCCAATGCTCCACAACTATTGTAACAATAGCCGCGATATGTACTATCCTGTCAGTGGGATGATGAATATAAAAGGTCCCTTGTTGAAGAGTAGTCCAATTAGTGGCGGCAACGAGTTTCATTTCTAATTCTCTCCGTAGTACTAAGCATATATTGGATATATCAGACGGCATATAACTTTAACGGAAATGTGTTGAGTGCGTTGATAATAAAACTTATTTCATTATATCTCCCTTCTTTTTTCCCTTCTTATGCCAAAAGGCAAAGCTGTTTTTTTTTGTGTTTTTTTAAACTGAATACGAAGACCATGAACTCACCGCCATCACAGAGTTTGTAGATGTCTTGCATGACTCGTTCCCAGCGCTGCAAGGTTCGTGTGGGCGGGTTGGTCCCATCTTGTCCACAGCCCGCTGTCGCGTCAATATAGCACTGCGTTAAGTTGTTCCCCTTGATCGTGTTTCTGAAAGCACAAGATTATTTCATTACAGACATGAAGCATATTTTTCATTCATTCATTCATTCATTCATTCATTCATTCATTTTACAATATCTAATTGTTTTTCCAGTCCCAAATCAGTGCCCCACAGATGGTATTTCAAAGGCTGTGATACTAACCATTAAGCTGCTGTCCTTGACAGACAGTTCAGATAGCCGAGGTGTGTGCCCGGGACAGCGTGTTTGAACCTTAATTGGATATAAGCACGAAAATAAGTATAAATGAATGAATACATCATGTCTGTGAGAAAGTGCTTATATAAGATCTCTTCAGGCTTGCTGCTAACAAAAAAACTGTGTATAAAGGTTATATGTCACCGAATCATTTTACAGTGATCAATTTAGATACCAAATAATGATGTATTTTCAGTCGTCTGTAGAGTCTACAAATTATAAGTTTGGTTTATTTACAGTAGGCTACTGTACAGTGTATTAATGCTATAAAAATTAAAATGTCTTAAACATTCATACACTATGAATTGTTGGTTATTTACACATTATTTATAAATAAAGCTGTTTTAAGTGACACGTTGTGTTAAAGGGACATTCCTGAGTTTGCTGCATTGTAAGATGTTTCCGAATGATAAAATATTTCTACGATTAAACTTACATATTAAATATATTTTCTTGTTTAGAATATCAGTGTTTGTATAGTCAATGTGTTTCTGGTCATATCAATATTTGTAAGAAGCCCAAACTGGATTTTGTCTTCAAATAATTTCGTACGTACGAAAAAAAGTTTTTAGGAAATAAAATGAAATTTAACCTAGTACAAATATTAGAACGGTCAGAAAAACGTTTAATATACAGCCAGTAATATGATATGCAGAAAAATAAATTTGATATGTAATTACAATCGTTAAAAAGTCTCGGTTAGGAATGTCCCTTTAAACAGCCACTTATTGTCCAAAATCCATCTAAATTGTACATAAAATGAGGTTGATGAGAACAGAATATTGTTCACCACACTCACGGACTTTTTTGTACAGATTCGTTTCATACATTTATTCTTATGTTTTTCTGTGGGATTTAAAAAAACCCCAATTGTTTTAAAACAAGTGTACCGGAATGTGAGATAGCGTAACGGGTGGTAAACGTCTGTGTTATTTTATACTGCGTATTTAATAATTGAAGGGCACACTCAATTTTTTAACATGGTCGTCCCGATCTTTCTCAATGAATTTTCTATTTTACAGTAATGTGTTTTTTTGTTTTTTTTCTTTCTTGTTTTTAATAGCATGCACATTTGTGGTGTTCCATAATTCATCATGTGGCAAAGGGGCAAAATACAATTTTTTTATAACATACTCACCACCCACAAAATAAATTTGTATTTAAATTAAGTATGCATAGGGGGGAATACAACAGACCTGCCAGGCATAAAATAATAGTTACCCCCCCCCCCCCCCCACACACACACACTGGCATAGTCATGATTTTATATTGGAGGGTGTGCAACCCCACTATTAGGGGAGGGCAACCCACACTATGTATGTATGTATCTATGCATGTATGCATGTATGTATGTATGATTTTATAAAATTTAATACAATAAAAAGCAAATGAAAAAAGGTTTGATTGTGGGGAGACATTGCCCCCGTAGCCCCCCTCGCTACACCATTGCGTGCACACACATACACAGTGACACACACACAATGAATCACAGCCACACACACCCACACACAACACACACCACCACACACACACACACACACACACACACACACACACACACACACACACCATCTCCCACATGTAAAGAAATATGAACTAACTTTCAACTCAGGTTATTTTTTCCTTTAAACCATTGGAAACTTCTTTTCGTCTGGGTTACAGCTAAAATACTCACAGACAGAGGTTTTCCAGCGTCTGTCCGCGATTGTTGGCCGTCGCCGACTCTATCACCTGGTTGAGGACGAGTTCCATCTCGACCACGCACGTCTCCGCCATCGTCGCATTGCAGCCCTGCGACGCCACGCCGTCGGCTGCAATAAAAACGTAGAGTGTCAGGGCAATGACGTGGGGAGACATTATCGAAATGTTGAGAGCATATCGTACATACGTATATGTATGGGGAGGCTGGAAGTCCGAAAATAACACGGGTCTAAAACAAACGAAGAGCTAAATAATTAAAACGGTTGGACTGAATTACCGTATATAGTGGGATTAGCGCATCGTCCAACCAACGTTAATCTAAGTTTTGGCGTGGCACAGGAGGATTATATTCAGCACGTACTCGATATATTTTGTTGATTCTGGGTTGTTTACTTTCAGAACATGGGGAAATAACGTGGTCGTATAGTCAAACATTCGTTGACTCAGCGAGGCGGGGAAGTCATTGTAATATCACTTTAATGACGATGTTGTTTTTCGACGTAACGTTAACACGTACCTATGTGTGTTTTAAAAAAAGTGTTTCCAATTTTATGAAGGTGCATCATGGTCAAAGTGTAATCGTATCCAGGGGCGGCACAGTGTAAAAATAAAAATAGTGGTACGGCTCGAGGTTGCCAGACTCTCCTTTCAAATTCACCTGTGAAGGACATTTTCAAAGATACAACAAATATACCCCCGCCCCACCCCCACCCCCACCCCAAAACAGTAGTACGGCCATGCCGTACCTCGTTGAATAGTACCGTCTGCGCCGCCGCTGTTATCGTCTGCGATCTAGGTAATAGTTGTAGTGTCAACATAATGGTATAAAAATCCGAGATAGCATCTCCATTAAAGGTACATTCCTGAGTTTGGTGCAATTTGTAAGATGTTATCGACTAACATAGACTTTTTAACGAGTGTAATTACAGATCAAATATATTTTTCTGAATTAAATATTAGTGGCTGTATATTAAACGTGTTTCTGATCGTTCTAATATTTGTACTAGGTTAAATTTCACTTTATTTCTTAAAACATTTTTTTTCGTATGTACGAAATTATTTAAAGACAAAATCCAGTTTGGGCTTCTTACAAATATTAAGACGACCAGAAACACATTGAATATAGAGACACTGATATTCTAAACAAGAAAATATATTTAATATGTAAATTTAATCGTAGAAATATTTTATTAGTCGGAAATATATTGCAAACTCGGGAATGTCCCTTTAATATATCACTGTTTTGTTTTATTTGCACCATTTTGTGGAACAGTTTAGATTAACTGCATGGCTTAATCCTAGCTTCTATAAGACTAATCCCGCGCTCAAACTGAAAATCCTTTTCACGCCAATAAATTGAAATTCAGAAAACAACAGCAGCAACAGCAACAGTAACAACAACAACAACAACAGTAACTGTAACCGTTATTCATAATATTATCAAACTATCTAAAACTCAAAAACATGATATATGGCATCATCAATGGTTTGTGGAATCATTTGTAATTGAACTAACAGTATTAGTAACACATAGGCATGTTTTAAATTTAGGATCAAATTCCATTCATAAAAAAATGTGTGTAACATTTTACAAATGCATGTGCTTGTCGATAGCTTATTTGTTTTTACTTTTCCTTGATTACAGGTACATTTTTGGAATGTGCGTATACACCTGAAATACCTGATGATTTCCGCATTTCTAAACTTGCCTACAGGATAATGTATAGCTCAAACGATCTGTACTGCAATAACCCGGATATATTAGGACAAACATGGAAGTACATACTTTTTACAATTGTGCCTGGATAATCGTGGGCGGGAAACACTAATTAAATAAAACAGCACTATAATTATATAGCATACCTAGCCGTTTTAGGGGAGCTATCACTCTGGTGACCCATCACTCTCCTGAATCTAATTTAAAGGGACTACCCCGAGTTTTCAGCCCTAGCAAGACTTCCGTTTGGTCCTCCTCCCCCTCAACAAAATAAAGACACATCCTGCATTTTCCTGTTTTTAAAAAATATACCCTACCTCAACATGATGTTAAGCATAAAGCAGTATACGTTTGGACGTTATAAAAAATTATAAAATAATACATATGAAATTGTTTTAGACAAAATTCAGTAATGAGATACTATAAAACATTACGGTGTACAGAAATGCATTTAATTGTTTATAGAGATAATAATATTCTAACAAAGAAAAGTAAGTAAATTGTCATTTTAATAATGTAAAATATTTTATATTTGCTGAAAAACTCTTAAAATTAATACAAACTCAGGACAGTCCCTTTAAGGAAAGTAATTTAAGCTTCTCTTAGATTGTGAATATGTTTTAAAGTAGGGGCGGGATTTAGCTCAGTCGGTTGAGTGCTCGCTTGAGGTGCTTGCGTCGCAGGATCGAACCACCTCGGTGGATCCATTCATCTGATTTGTTTTCTCGTTACAACCAGTGCACCACAATTGGACAACGGCCGTGGTATGTGCTTTTCTGTCTGTGAAAAAGTACATATAAAAGATCCCTTGCTGCATTAGGAAAAATGTAGCGAGTTTCCTCTGATGACTACGAATCAGAATTACCATATGTTTGACATCCTATAACCTATGATTAATTAATCAATGTGATCCTGTGGTGTCATTAAACAAAATAAACTTGTTTTTGTAATGTTTTAAAGTACTACAAAAGGATTCAACTACATCAATGCCCTGTACGGTAATATTTTAAAGACTCTCCGTAATTTAAGTTCTAAGGGGATTAATTAATCACTCACTTCTGGTTTCTTTTCACAGCGAGATCTGATATAGATACTAATAAACTAGTTACCAGTCGTTATCAAGTTTATAACTCGACGGCACTAACGACCGCCGGTAATAGGGGAGTATAGTAGGTGGTTACAAGTGCCTCGTAACAATGCCAGAAGTAACTAGTAAGCACTCTCCGAAGTGGTCAAACTAAGCCCACAGCTAAAACTGATGGGAAATGGCTGGTGTATGACACGGACAGCCATAAGAGAAAAGCACCTGTCACGGTTGGAAAGACAAGAACTGGGATGTGGAGGTGGACAGCGAAAGAAGTTGAAAAATAAGAGGAGCTGCCAGATCAGGAAAAAAATTAGATGGAAGTCAAAGGAGAGAAAGGAAAAGGGCATAAAGATATAAAAAAATATATTTTAAAAAACCCCGATATGTCATAATTGTCACAACAAATGGTATCAAGTTTATTACTGTTTTATTTGTTAATTCTGTGAAAATCATTACAAAATCATTACCACTACATATTTAAACAGAAAATTGTGATAAGAACAGACGATTACTAACCATTTATCTTCCCAATTACAAATTGTGATGTCATCAAAAGCAACAATATTATAACAACGTATGTTAGCACTATAACTTTGATGGATATGTGGTCTCAGGTACGATAGGTCGATGTCTCGACACCTCTCAGCGGATCCACTGGGTTATGTTCATGCCAGTTTCATTGCCGATATTTTAAAAAAAATCACTGTGTAGTTTGTCCTGTTTGTGGTAGGAAAATGAACAAAAGACTGAGCATTGTAGGGATCTGCTTCTCCTAAAATACGTTGAGGGTAGTGAAAAAAGATAGAGGAAGAATCAGGGAACATTAAGACAAAAAGCGCACTTTAAAACAAAATGGCCACGTTTTAGTGGCATGTTTTCTGCTAGAGGGCACAAAGGGTAAATTTACGCACAATAAAATCATTTTTGAATTTTTAAATAGATTACAGTAAGAGAAATGCTGTTTAAAATGTGTCAAAGTACATGAAATGCAGTGTCCAATTTCAAAAGATTTCAAACCCATAACCTAATCGTAGGAGCACTTATGGTCTTGTTTTTATTACGTACCCTCAAGTTACTTTCTGACAGAAAGCCTGAGTGAGGAAGGGCAACTGCATCTCGACCACCGATGGGCCCCGCCTTGCTGTCACGGGAGTGTATTTGTCATCTCATTCTTTATACGCAGTGTCATCATTTACCACATAAAAGTTTGTTTTGTTTAACGTTACCACTAGAGCACATTGATTTATTAATCATCGGCTATTGGATGTCAAACATTTGGTAATTCTGACGTAGTATTAGCGGAAACCCGCTGCATTTTTCCAATAGTAGCAAGGGGTCTTTTTATATTAATCATCCCACAGACAGGATAGCACATACCACGGCCTTTGATATACCATTCGTGGAGCACTGGTTGAAACGAGAAATACTCCAATGGGTTCACCGACGGAGATCGACCCTAGACCGACCGCGCATCAGTCTAGTAATTTACCACTGAGCTACGTTCTGCCCCACCCTCCCCCGTTACCACATTGTCAAATAAATACACCAGCGTCCAAAGATGTTAGCATTGTGTCACCAAGTCATATATTTTGCCTTTTCAACTCTCTTTCTCTCTCTCTCTCTCTCTCTCTCTCTCTCTCTCTCTCTCTCTCTCTCTCTCTCTCTCTCTCTCTCTCTGTGTGTGTGTATGTGTGTGTGTGTGTGTGTGTGTGTGTGTGTGTGTGTGTGTGTGTGCATAATCTTCATATTTGTGAGGGCCAATGCCATCTGACTCCCCACCCACTCCCATCGCCCCTTCCGACGCCTATAAAATATTCCCTTCTTTGTTTCCCTCTGCTTTTATTTTCAATGACATTGAATGCCCTTTTAACAGCGCGAACGAAACGCAGTGTGCGTGATATATTTGTATGTAAACTATGACTGTGTTCGGTCCTGGATTGTCATTCCTAGTGAAGTTTTTCAAACGGGAAAACAATGCCTGTGTACATTGATATGAGAGGTACTAAAATGTCACACAGATCAGCGGCTAAGCGCAAAGTCACTTTGTGACAAATCTCCACGGCCGTCGCGCCCGACCACGACCACGTCGTGTGGGCAAACACCGGTCTGGTTGGGGTATGACATGGCGGAGTCAGACATGCCGTACCGGTACGCGATATTTGGACCAGGTTTACCAGCCTCTCCCGCCTTCGCGTGACCGAGTAGTGAGCAGCGCGGCACGATTGTGTAACCGATGTGTGAACTGTGCCTTTGGTCAGCTTTTTTCACAATTGAAGTTTATTAAATGTTTTGCAATGGCATATAGGCCTACTCAGACAGAGAGAGAGAGAGAGAGAGAGAGAGAGAGAGAGAGAGAGAGAGAGAGAGAGAGAGAGAGAGAGAGAGAGAGAGAGAGAGAGAGAGAGAGAGAGACAGACAGAGAGACAGACAGAGAGACAGAGACAGAGAGAGATATTAAATTTTATATTTATATATGAATAGGGCAAATATTAGGACTAGTGTTAAGATTATATTCGAAGTTTTCATGATTTTAGATAGTCTTTGTTTTCAGTGTCATTTCGTTTTATCTTTGTTATTACATTTATAATTATCTCAGAATATGTTAGCGGCAAAAATACGTCAACTTAATTTGAACGACAAAACTATCAATGCTTTCAAAATCGGTTCTCTGCACAAGGCAGAGTTAAAAGGAACGTTTAACAATAGTGTGACTTCTTCCTGGAATCACTGTCAGTTGTTCCAGTTATAGGACTTCCATTTTCTATGATGATATATCCTTTCTAGTTTGCATGTAGGTAGGAAGGAATGTTTTATTTAACGACAAACCGAACACTTTTTATTTACAATTATATATGGCGTCAGACATATGGTTAAGGACCACACAGATAACGAAAGAGGAAACCCGGTGCCGCTAGACAATGGGTACTATTTCCGATTAATAGCAAGGGATCCTTTATATGCAACATCTCATAGACAGAATAGTACATACCACGGCCTTTGTTACACCGGTTTGTGGAGCACTGGCTGGAACGAGAAATAACCCAATGGGTCCACCGACAAGTTTAAATGTAGGAGAACTGTGAATAGCAAAACTAGTTTGACAAATCTACATCTGTACCAGACAGAGCTCATCAGTGGAACATGTAAACGGTTGTGATGACATACACTCATGAATCACTGTTCAAACAATGATTGCCAGGTATATCCGCTGGGTTTTTTTTTCATCCAAACGATACAAATTTAGTAGACGAATTACATATAAAAAACAACAACCAAACAACCCTTCCCCACAAATTGAAAAAAAAAAAATGGTATAGCATCATATATCACTTGTGATATATTATGTGGACGCCAAAAGCTGGAGCAGAAAGAATAATAGTCGATATACAGGAGGAAAATTGACTGTTGCAAAATTGCAGGCGTCCCTTTTGTTACACAACTTAGTTTGGAGGGCAATGTTGATTTCAATCTCTATGCTACCAAAATTTAAGATTGAACGTTATACTGGAAAATATTGGTTAAGCATTCATTGATTGAAAACATATTTCATTGCATAAACAACAAAAGGATTGGGCACAAGTTTGCCAACTTTCTATGCCCTCTCCTATATACATACAATATAATGGCGACAATTACTTAATTATAATATAATAGTAATGTATACATATAAAATTTGTATACAAATGTATTTTAATAACAATCGAATTGAGGTAACGAGGGTATTATGTACAACAGGATTTTGAGAAAAAAAAACCCAGAAAAGAAACAAAGAAGAACATGTGCCTTCAAACCATTAGACTATTTTAATCAAAACGATGTGTTTGTTTAATAACATTTTGAACACAAATAAATATATTTTTAATTATAGAGATCACTTAAAGTATTTCGACCATATAAAAGCAGTTGTAGATGTATTGGTAACGAGTTACGAGTTAAGCATTCATGTTCGATGCTATTTGCAAAAGCAAATACATTTTTGCTCACTTGGTCTTAAAGGGACAGACGCTAGTTTGTAAACACTACAGCATATTTTTCACTAATAGAGTCGTTTATGATCACTAAAATCAAACATTACTTATATTGTATTGTTTAGATTGTCCATTTCCATACAACTGAAGTGTTTCTGGTCATCCTGGTGTTTCTACGTAGTGTCCATTTTTACGGGTTGAAACTAGGGTGTAGGTGAAAAATATGCCTTAGTGTTTAAAAACTAGGGTCTGTCCTTTTAAGTATACTTGATTTAAGTATGCACTCTATTTTCAGAACTAGTAGCACTACCTGTACTTTAAATATCGGACCTGTTTACAAACAGTGAAGGGACAAGATATTCATTCAAACCCTTCCTAGTTCCGCATACCGTTTGTGGTGTGGTAATGTGTGAAATCTAAGTAAGCTTTTATCACTGACACTCGGCTCTTCATAAACCAAGACGATTACATTTAACCACAGTATTCACACATATTACATTATTTAAAAAGAAATTAAGTAAATAGAGTTTTAATAAATATGTTAATATATTATTAAAATAAAACACTCATTTCATTTTATATATCATCTGATATCTGAATATATATTGAATAGTGATTTTCATTTTTTTTTCATTTCAATTTAATTTCATGCTTAAGGTTCAAGCACACTGTCCGTAGCACACGTCTTAGCTATCTGGGCTGTCTGTCCAGGACAGTGGGTTAGTTGTTAGTTGTTAGTGGTTAGTGAGAGACAAGAGGGTGTAGTGGTCTTACCACTTACCCAGTGAGTCGTTAAAACTCGCTCTGGGTTGGAGCCGGTACCGGGCTGCGAACCATGTACCGACCAGCCACATGTCCGACGGCTTAACTACGACATCACCGACGACGGTCTGAATAGTGCTATGAACGGTGTATGTTTATATAAAGCGGTGTGTATGTATGTATGTATGTATGTATGTATGTATGTATGTATGTATGTATGCATATATATATATGATATTTGTATGTATGCTGCAGAATTATATAAAAGATTTACTTTATAAAAAACAAAAAACATGATTGGTCTTATCTATTTCCTCGATTAATTTATAGCATAATTAAGTGACTCAAAAAACCCAATCACTTTGTAGGTTTATTCCCCGAATATAAGAAGAGTTTTACGTCACCATCTTGTGTAATTAGAAAACAACAACAACACAAGAATAAAAACAAAACAGCCAACCAACACATACACACACAAACAGACACACACACACACACACACACACACACACAAACAAACAGACAAACACACACACACACACACACACACACACACACACACACACAAACAAACAAATAGACACACACAGACACACACACACACACAAAATCAACAACAACAAAAAAAAAAACCCCAAAACATTAGATTATTTTTGTCAGTTTTCGTCTTGGATGATATTATCAGTAAAGATTCGTTAATCGACTCATATGCAGGTTATACACCTCACACCGCTATTCGAAATGATGGTCTGTTAGCACTTCTCAACTTTAAATACACGAAGACTTCTTAAAATTCAAGTCTGGTTGTTTTCTCTCGAAACATCACAGTTTGGTGTTTTTCAAATTAAAATGAAACCGGATTTACAACCATCTAAAATAGAACAAACAAAGAAGCCAACGGGAAGCTGGGGGAGTATTTTCTTGGTTTAATATCCATATGTTTTCCTGTTAACTCGTCAACATGGGTTAATTTGTAAAAAAGAAATTGATAGCCTTTTATTCAAAATCCTTGAAATTATATTTAAGAATATTCACTATGGTTGATATTAATTAAACTGAATTAAAATTGTCTAAGTACAAATTCCTTTCCAAATTACATATATAACAGATTAAAAATACAAAAGGATGCAAAGAAATGTACAACGTTTTAAACAAATCAACAATAGTGCTAACATCTCAACGAAATTATTCAAATTTAGGTTACTTATTAAAATGAGTGGAAAACGATCTATAATTTACCATTTCTGTATATAAAAGACCCAACTTTACTATAGTTTCAATATAGAATTTTACATCGAATAATAACAACAAACACTTTTCTTTATAAAATAAATTATATTGAATCAA
This sequence comes from Gigantopelta aegis, assembly GCF_016097555.1. Lineage (NCBI taxonomy): Eukaryota > Metazoa > Mollusca > Gastropoda > Neomphalida > Peltospiridae > Gigantopelta > Gigantopelta aegis. The sequence goes on from NC_054701.1 coordinate 39,118,422, forward strand.
ATATCAGTGAGTTTTGTCATACACAGCCAGAAACATTGGCATATTTGTTCTACGACTGTTCCAAGAAGAAGAAGACATGTTTTATTTAACGACGCACTCAACACATTTTATTTACGGTTATATGGCGTCAGATATATAATTATGGTTAAAGACCACACAGATATTGAAAGAGGAAACGCACTGTCGCCACTTCATGGGCTGCTCTTTTCGATTAGCAGCAAGGGATATTTTATATGCACCATCCCACAGGTAGTCGGTAGTACATACCACGGCCTTTGATATACCAGTCGTGGTGCACTGGCTGGAACGAGAAATAGCCCAATGAGCCCACCGACGGGGATCGATCCAACACCGACCGCGCATCGAGCGAGCGCTGTACCACTGGTCTACGTCCCGTCCCATGACTGTTCCAAAGTATTAGTTACTAGTATATGGAACGAAATATTACGGTGGTACCAGCACCAAGGTGAACATATACAACTCGATAAACAGACAGTATTGTTTGGAATTATAAACCGCAACAAAAGTATAATGGTATTTGTTAACTGGCTCATCAATGGTAAATAGTTTATATATAGATGTACAATGCAGAAACAGAGATCTAACATATATGCCCTTTTAAAAATTATAAAAGATAGAATACAAATTGAAAAATATATCCTTTTACAAAAATTGTCAGCTTAAAGAATATGAAGAATATTGGGCACTTTGGTTAACATTCCTGGAAATAAGACTTAATACATCGTTCTGTGGATATTTATTACAAGACAAAATTTACTACTTTCTATTTCAAAATCTGATATTAAACTCATTATTTCTCTATTTCAGTCGTTCCTGTTTTCCTTCTTTTCCCCCTTAACCCCTTTTGTCTCTTTACTTCTAACCTCACTGTTAACCCAATATATTAAATAATTATTTTGTATGTATCCATGTTTAATTATCCTGTCGAACTGTACCATGTGTATTCATGTTATGTTTATATTAACTTATAGCGCGATGTAAGGTAGTGATATCAGGGTCCCCAACCCTGATACTACCATATTTGTTTCTGCGATTAATAAATTATTAAAATAAAAAATACAGATCTTAATAGTGCATAATTTCAGACTTTATAAACCTACAGTAGTCTATAACCAAGTCTAAACGCTGACAGTAACCAATTCTTACGTTTTGGATAGATCAAAACTTGAACAAATGTAATACACAAACAGGATTTGCTTGGAGTGTTCCAAGAATCCTCAGTTTAATGAATATATACACTATTAATCAATTTATTTATTTATTTATTTATTTATTTTTTTGGGGGGGGGGGGGGGGGGGGGGAAGTCGACTCAATGTTTTTGATATACGCTATAATTCATATTAGTATACTTTGGAATATTGTAAGTGCCTTTTTATGCTGCAACCTGTCCCTAAACAAAAGTCCCCTATCAGCCCCTGACAGACAACACATTATTTTTAACATATAAATGTAGACTATGTTTCGAGAATAGTATATCATTAGATGGTTGGACTATGGAACAATACTTAATATAACGGCTCCCTATTGATATTTCATCAACAGAAATTAAATAACTATTGTCACTGACAGTGAAAACTATTTATATACTAGTAACCATAGATTTATTAATCTGTTTTCTATTAATTCTAGTAAAAAATAAAAACCATGAAAGAGCGTGCTTACAACTCTGTCGGGAGGGGGTTGATGAGGAGTTTTGTTGGACACAAAGAGAGATAAATTTGGCAGTTGCTTAGAGCCGTAACATCCGAATATTTTATCAGACTTTTGTGAAGAAGTTAAATGTGTTTTAACTTGGTATTACCCATGATTTATTTTATTTCACCTTTTCGTTGAGTTCAAATCTCTAAGATAGGAACCCACAGGCTTTCCTCCTCCCTATAGAATCAAGAAACCACCTGTAGCAATTAGAGGTGGATCTGGGGGGGGGGGGGGGGGGGGAGGGGCCCGCCGCCTAAATTTTGCGATAGTTATACTTTTATTATATATTTATTTTAACTTTTTTTAAGATCCCTCTCCAAACCTCCCCCAAAGTTCCCTTGGCATTCCACCTCATGTCACTGGGGCCCCCCAAATGGATTTTCTGGATCCGCCACTGGCAATCCTCCCCATCTAACCCTCCACCACAATAGCGCCGGCACCGTACAGGTAATGCCAATAATACATGTGCGGAAATCCTTCCCCTTGCTGACAAAGTCAGCAGACGACAAACAACTCATTCAAATGAACGGTCATCGCGTCGGTATTTTAAATGAACGGTCAAGACTGGAGCATTGCAAATGAATTCTGTTTGCTCACACCGTGTCGGTAGGCCTAATCGATCCCAGAGCCGCACAAGCCCCGTGTCTACACGCTGAGAGGAGATCAACAAGTCTAAAGCTGTGTTCAAATATAACGTATTTGTTGAGGCACGAACGTCGAATCCGTTACTTAAGAATTCAAATGCGTGGTGGAAAGTCACGGCGGCAGGTTTATGTGTTCCCATTTTTTATTAAAATATTTGTAGCTTAAAGTCATTACGTTTAAAAGAGGAATCACGTTGTTCTCTGTCCCTTGCGGTCGCATAATTACTTCACGGTGCATAGATGAGCATCAAGTATTTTAACTAAGTATACGTGTGTATATAATTGTTGTTTCGTGTTATTTTAAGTACTGTTTAATTTTTATTTGTTTGTTTCAGGGTTTTTTCTCCTTTATATAAATTATTATTCCTGTTAGCTTTTTAAAACTATATTAATATTGTTTTACATACCATCTATTTAAAATATGTTCTTTGGTATTACACCTGAAAGTACAACACATAAGGATGTGACATTATCATTAGTTTATAAAGTGTTTAAAAATTAACGAAATAGAATAGTCGTTAAACCTTTTTTTAATAAGTAGAATTCTAATAAATTCAATTACATGAAAGATTTAAGATTGGTTTTTAAAACAATATTTGAACATTTATTCTCATATTTATTCATAATATTTTACATATCACTGCGCAAAAACAAAATTAAAATTATGTTACAGTTTTAAAGGTATACAACTGGGCCGCGTTAAAAACTTAAAACTAATGATATCGAGTTTTACATGATTTACACGTGTACCCTTAGAAAACATATTAGGGGTGGGGATTACTGCTTGTAGAGATTTTCATCAAACATCTATAAATATCATTACAACAAAGTAAAAAAATACACAACTATACAGACCACTAATTTTCTATGGAAAGCAACAGTGTTTTGTCTATACTATACATAAAAAGAAAGAAATGTTTGGCACCTCAGCACATTTACAAACTATTGTGATATATAATCTACAGAGTGAGAAAAGAAATTAGTAGCCGCCAGTTGAGCTAATTTTACCAACTGACAGTAACAGATATTTTATATTAACTTTTTCCCACAAAAAACTTCAGAATATACCTCGGCCTTTGATATTCCAGTCGTGGAGCATTGATCATAACGGGAACAATCCAATGAATTCACCAAGAGGACTGGATCTAATGATTTATCGAATCCAAGATTGAAGATCTACAATAGATGAATGCAGGGGTGAGGGTGGGGGTGGGGTGGTGGTGTTGGTGGCAAGCGATAAGTACTTCCCTTTAAAAACTGTGGTTTGTTTAATTTTTACACTGGAAGTATTATATGTGTAAACATATATGTTATGTATGTACACGCGGCGAAAAGGAAGAAGAAAACCTGACACCCCCTTTAAAACTTTCTGTATCTTCCCTTGAATACTTAACCATGAGTGTCGAATCGATGTCTGTTGGATCTACATGCTATTACAACAATTTAGTTAGTGACTGTTTGTGAAAGACGCTTTCATCTAAATCTACTTTCGTATTAAAGGTATTTTGTTTGTGAACAAATACACGCAAGAAATAACTCACAGGTGTGTAATTATTTATCAAGGCTTATTAAATAGCAGCACAGTCAGTGCGAAGGTTTAAATTGTGACAGTGTTTAAGAGTCTGACGTCATTACAATTCCACAGCTCATCACAATGGGGATACTGGCCTCGATGGGAAGTTAAACGTTTGTTTAACAACATCACTTGTGAACATTGATTTATTAATCATCGGCTGTTGGATATCAAATATTTAATAATTCTGACATACGGGAAACCTGCTATATTATTCTATTAGCAGCAAGGTATCTTTGATATGCACTTCCCACAGACAGGACAACACATACCATGGCATTTGGTATACAAGTCGTGTGCACTAGTTGGAACGGCTACTGGATGTTAAACATTTCAGTTTTGATAATTCTTACATAATATAGTCTTAGAGAAAACGCGCTACAATTTTCAATATGCAGCAAGGGATCTTTTATATTCACATTCCTACAGCCAGAAAAGCACATGCCACGGCCTTTTCTTATATTAGTCGCGGGACACTGGCTGGAACGAGAAAACGCCTATAACATTCAGAGAATGGGTCCACCGTGTGGGCTAGGGTGGGATGATGGTGGTGGTGGTGGTGGTGGTGGATGGGGTGATCTTTGATCCAAGCACTTCGGACGAGCGCTTACTGATTGAGTTAGACCCTCTTCCCCTGGAATCCCCTCAACAGACACATTGGGTTTTCCACCGTCCCAACCAATTCCCCAATATTGGTATATCAAAGGTCGTGGTATATGCTGTCCTGTCCAAAGAAAAATGCATATAAAATATCCCTTACTGATTATGGAAAAATGTAGCGGGTTTCCGCTAAGACTGCAATTGCGTATGTAAGAATTAACAAATATTTGGCATCCTATAGGTAGTACTAAGCCAAATAACTTCCGGCTGGGTCAAAGTTGGAGGTGCACCGAACTTTTGATAGAGAAGTGAACACCACAATTCCTGTGATTGGTTATAAATGTGAGTGTGTTGGTTGTAAAAAATAACAGTTTCATCTGGGTAAAAAAAATATGCAATTTTATTTCATCTAGTACCAATGTGTCAAGTAGCCTTGTGCTTGAAACATGTATGGGGTACCTGTAAAAAAAAGTACTCGAATTTTGTGCGGAACTAGGGTAGTCATAGACGCTACCCGTTATCTCAGAAACGAGCAGATTGACCCCCAATTTTTTCTGATTCACTGTAAGTGTGAGGGGTGGTAGTATTTATATCCGTGGCATTTATGTCGGTTGATACGTTGCAGGTAGGAGTTTTAGCCACATATGTTACTATTGTCGTCTATGGGATTTGATTTGGTAGTATGCACCCTGATATGTTGCAGGTAGGAGTTTTAGCCACATATGTTACTATTGTCGTCTATGGGATTTGATTTGGTAGTATGCACCCTGATATGTTGCAGGTAGGAGGTTTAGACACATATGTTACTATTGTCGTCTATTGGATTTGATTTGGTAGTATGCACCCTGAAATGTTGCAGGTAGGAGTTTTAGCCACATATGTTACTATTGTCGTCTATGGGATTTGATTTGGTAGTATACACCCTGATATGTTGCAGGTAGGAGTTTTAGCCACATATGTTACTATTGTCGTCTATGGAATTTGATTTGGTAGTATGCACCCTGATATGTTGCAGGTAGGTGTTTTAGCCACATATGTTACTATTGTCGTCTATGGGATTTGATTTGGTAGTATACACCCTGATATGTTGCAGGTAGGAGTTTTAGCCACATATGTTACTATTGTCGTCTATGGGATTTGATTTGGTAGTATACACCCTGATATGTTGCAGGTAGGAGTTTTAGCCACATATGTTACTATTGTCGTCAGTGGGATTTGATTTAGTAGTATGCACCCTATAGTCGTTGATTAACAAATCAATGCGGTGTCGTTAAAAAAGAAAGAAACGATACAACAATCTCTTTACAAATTTCTGGAATAGCCCTTAAATATCAAACAAACTGTACATTTGTAACAGCTAAATAGCTATTAAAAATGTACAGCAGGTTTTAATGGTAATCAGAGTTGACTAATTACAATGTAATGTTAGTTAAATTTCTGTCATGCTAATAATTAAACAAAATACACCTTTTCACGTAGATTGCCGAATCACACTTTTATTTATTTATACTTTAAACGTATATATTACACGTACATCATCTTAATCATATGGATATAGGCCTATTGAAAATGTATAAATTGTAAACCTGATTATAAAACAGTTAAACTTATATTAAATGTATTTTTGTCAAGTGCATACGGAAGACGGTTTAAGACAAATATTTGTTTATGATTTGTTTGAATATTGTATACAGAATAAAGAAACAAGACAAAAACATATGGAAGAAACAAAAAGATGACATTTGTTATAATTCGTATATAATGAACACTTCGTTGTTGATTTGCAATCGTTTAAAATCAGCAGTAATAGAAAATGAGTAAAAACAAGGTATTTAAAAAAATGTTATTAAAAGTAATAATAATTCCCGAAAGATGTTACTAAGAGTTAGGTTAAATATCATTAACCTCCTTTATAAATCAAAATAAGGAGGCCGCAGTATACATGTAGTAACCGTGTTTGTTATCTTGATAATGAACTGATATACCTTTTGAACTTTGACATGTATGCTGCGCAGTCGGTGTGGGTTCGATCCCCGTCGGTGGGCCCATTGGGCTATTTCTCGTTCCAACCAGCGCACCACGACTGGTACATTAAAGACCGTGGTATGAGCTATCATGTCTGTGGGAAAGTACATATAAAAGATCCCTTGCTGCATTTGAAGAGACTACGAGTCAGAATTACCAAATGTTTGACACCCAATAGCCTATGATTGATTAATCAATGTACTCTAATGGTGGCGTTAAACAAAACAAACTTCTTCTTTTGTCATGTAAAAAAAATACAAGTTTTAATTTTAAAGAAACAATGACCCACCATATATATGATTTGTTTTCTACTTTGGAAAAGGAAAACTATCGATCAATCATTTGGTGAAATGTTAACATCCACCGAACGTCCAAGCACGCCTGTTTTGGACACACATTTCGAGATACCTGGAGAAATTTGCACAAGACAGACAGGTGGCAGAAAGCAGCACTGTAGAATTATTATTTTTAAAAGTAATATTCTGAATATTATCAATTAAATTACAAAATAAATTTGTAAAAAAACCAACAACATAAACAAGGTTTTCTTTATATTTCAGATGGAAGCGGACACTAGGACTCAAAAACCTGGACGAACCTGCGCGATAAAACATTAATATATTGTATGATTGCTATACACCAGAACTGCGTTTCTTACAATACCGAAATCTGAAGTACATTGACTTCAAGTTTATAATCTTTACTCGAAAGATTCATTATCCAAATTTACTATATAATCCCTTTGATTTGCTTACCTTGAAATACGTGTCCAGAACAAATCGAAACCAAAGCACAGAAACTCATAGTCATCCATCGACACATAATTTCATGAAAATAATACATCTTCCAAATTCAGTAATTAAACGACGAGAAGAGATTCAATGATGTACGATAAACACAATAAATATGTAATTTACGTGAATCATCACGCCTCACGTGTTTTGCGGTCGTTGACCAAATGGTGGACATCGTGACTGACCTATGGTCAAAAGCCTTACTTACCTTGGAAAAGCAGAGACGTCAACGCCAAAGTGAAAATACAGAGAATCCAAGACATAGTGATCCGCTCCGCTCGCTCTCTCCTTCCTAATCTGCCGCTGTTTAGTATTTGCTGGCGAAGGAAGCTGGAAGTTCAAGCAACGTCCACGACAACCAAGGGAGATAATCCACAGCCGAGTATTTCTCACACGTATGGGTTGGACGGACGTTGCGCAGATTTGCGGATAACGCCCGCTAGTCTATTTTTAAAAGAAGAGTGAACAATTCCTGGCACCGCTACTAATTGACAAGGTTACGCTGCCGGGGGTCGACGCTCTGGGCGATTAGAAGGTCCAAAGGGAGAATCACACGTCTATGCCTAAACCCGCAGATCTGGCGTTTGGTGGTTCCCGCGACAATATACGTCGATGTTTGTCAACATGGCCAGGTATTTGTGGAACGAGCGTTTCAGTGGAAAGGTCGTTTGTCTGGAGATGTGATGTGTTGGTTGTGTATCAGAAACTGTTTGCAGTTGGTTGTCAAACTGGATACAGTCACAAAGTATATCGGAGCAACACTGTTACGACGTCCCAGCCCGATTACATGGCCTGGAGTCGCCAGTGGGTGGACGGCTCCGGAACACCGACAGACGATAACGACACAGTTCGTAAAACATGTATGTGGGAATACCGGAAGAAGAACTGGAGTTGCAGGAGCCTATCCGTAACATTGTCCTTTCCTGTCAGTAGGATGTATCAATTTACTGACAAAAACATTAAACTGTGTAATCTCATATGTTTCATCAGTGTCCAACAAAAATGACTATATTTACAGTAGGTAGCATAGTTGAACAAAGTATGCGTATCATCTTTAGAAAAAGATTATGTGCATTCAGTAGGCATATATGGCTTTGCATAGGTGTCTACCCACCTACCAAATGCAACAGTTAACCAAACATAATCTATCTGGGGTGTCTGTCCAGGACAGTGGGTTAGTTGTTAGTTGATTAGTGGTTAGTGAGAGAGAAGAGGGCGTAGTGGTCTTATACCTACCCACTGAGCCCTTAAGAACTCGCTCTGGGTTGAGCCGGTACCGGGATGCGAACCCTGTACCTACCAGCCTGTAGTCCGATGGCTTAACCACTGCGCCACCGGGGCCGTATTTATTCATTAATATGCGTATATATGTATAACATCAAGTCCGGGACCTACCTCATTTGGTAGAATGATCGCTTGAAGTGCTTGGGTCGAAGGATTGAACCCCTCAGTGAACCTATTCTCTAGCTGGGTGTTTTCTTGTCCCAACTACTGCCCTACGGCTGGTATATCAAAGGCCGTTATATATGTTGTCATGGCTGCTTGGAAGTGAATATAAAAGATCCTCGCTACTAATAGAAAAATGTAGCGGGGTTCCTCTAAGACTATATGTAAGAATTATCAAATGTTTGACATCCAATAACCAAATATTAAGAAATCAATGTGCTCTAGTGGTATCGTTAAAAAAACCTGTAACTGTAACATCAAATATGGGTACAAAAGGTCACCAGTAGCAAATTAAAGGTCGATATGCAAATAAAAGCCCTTTGAAAACGGACAATGACAAAATATTTTTGAAAACTGAAATATTTTTTACATATTGAAAACATTTATTAGCTAAATCCATTTTATATGTTTTGCTTGTTTGTTATTTTATTGTTACATAGATATTTAAATTACATGCACATCAAATTACTTAAACTGGATATTTTTATTATTATTATTATATTATTATTATTATTTTATTTTTTCAACCTTCATGATGGAGTCGGCATAACTTAATAAGCAGTCGTGGATTAAAAACACGGACTAGTCTGGATCGAATTTAAGTTGAGGTAATTTGTTTAGCCAGGTTGGACAATAGATCGATTAGCCGGCGAGTCACAAGGCAAATAGTGCGAAAAGGCACGTTTCGTCGTTTTGCTCAAACACGCACACAGCGAGTCAAACAATTCACACGAACGCACAGTGAGCATTTGATACAAAGAAATGAACACTTGGTAATCAGATAGATTTATCAGGTAGACTATTGTTTGACAAAATGTTAGTCAAAATGTATAATAAAACATTAAATAGATCAGTGATATAAATAAAGTGTCTATTGCTAGTGCGGCTGCACTTGTCATTTTGTTCACCTTTTGTGTAACCGTCACCAGTAACAATGACAGACTGTCAAAATATAGCCTTGTTTTGATAAGCGGCCTTCCAGGACCGGCCTCGATGGTGAAGTGGTTAAGCCATCGGACTTAAGGCTGATAGGTACTGGGTTCGTATCCCAGTACCGGCACCCACCCAGAGCGAATTTAACGACTCACTGGGTAGGTGTAAGGACAGATAGCTGAGGTGTGTGCCCAAGATAGCGTGCTTGGCCTTTGATTGGATCTAAACACGAAAATAAGTTGAAATAAATGAATGAATGAAGGAACTGTTTTATCTAACGACGCACGCAACACATTTTTTTACAGTTATATGGCGTCAGACATAGGACCACACAGATATTGAGAGGAAACCCGCTGTCGCCACTTCATGGGCTACTTTTTTCGATTAGCAGCAAGGAATGTTTTTATATGCACCATCCTACAGACAGGATAGTACATACCACGGCCTTTGTTACACAAGTGGTGGAAGACTGGCTGGAATGAGAAAGAGCCCAATGGGTCCACCGACGGGGATCGATCCTAGACCGACCGAGCATCAAGCAAAATGAATGAATGAAGGAGCCGTTCAGGGGACGGAAACAAAAACGTTTGCTTTGTTTAAAGACACCACTAGAGCACATTGATTTATTAATCATCGGCTATTGGGTGTCAAACTTATGGTCATTTTGACACAGACATAGAGAGGAAACCCGCTACAATTTTTCCATTAGTAGCAATGGATCTTTTATATGCACCATCCCACAGACAGGATAGCACATAGCACGGCCTTTGATATACCAGTCGTGGTGCACTGGATGAAACGAGAAATAGCCCAATGGGCCCACCGACGAGGATCGATCCCAGACCGACCGCGCATCAAGTGAGCGCTTTACCACTTGGCTACGTCCCGCCCCTTCAGGGGAGGGATATCATTGGATGCGTTACCTAAAGCTATGGGGGAGGGGAGAACATGCTTGTCAAAATATTGCAAACTAATGTGAGCTTCCAGCCGAGTTCTAAGAAGCAACGATATCGTGATGTGTTGCAAACGTAACTCGTGTTTGTTTGGTTTGATCTTAAGCTTGTAACATCGTAACATTGCGACCTCCTTTCCAAGAACTGACAGAAACCACCTGTATTTACCAAGTAAAGGCCTTACTAGCAGGTGCACACGAAACATCCCTTGTCAAGTACCATGCTGTGTGACATACGTTAGTGAAGAAAAAAGACAAACACATATGCAAGGGTGGAATGTCTTAGACAACTTGTGCAAGCTGAATCAATCAATCAACCATTTGATTCGTGCTTACATCCACCGAAGGTTCAAGCACGACTGTTTTGGGCACATTCTCCTAGATTTCCCGGTGGATGTGTACAAGGCAGTAAACTAATAATTGTGATGAATGTACCCTAAGCTCAGATATATGTAATTTGTCCCACAGGTTATGTTGCATATGGCTAAACCAGCTAGATATTTTCTATATTGTTGTATATGTTATGTTATGTAATTAGGGGTGGGGCGTAGCACAATGGTAAAGCGTTTGCTTGATGCGCGGTCGAACTAGAATCGATCCCCGTCGGCGGTATCATTGGGCTATTTCTCGTTCCAGCCAGTGCTCCACAACTGGTGTAACAAAGGCCGTGCTATGTGCTATCCTGTCTGTAGGATGGTGCATATAAAAGATCCCTTGCTGTCAATCGGAAAGAGTAGCCCATGAAGTGTCGACAGCGAGTTTCCTCTCAATATCTGTGTGTATCTTAACCATGTCTGACGCCATAGAACCGTAAATAAAATGTGTTGAGTGGTGCGTTAAATAAAGCATTTCCTTCCTTCCTTGTTATGTAATTATTATATTAATAAATGATATCAAATTACAAATTGTTTGTAAAGTAAAAGCACAAACATGTTTATAACCTAAGAAAAATAAATGTTCCTCTCAATTAGTGGGTAACAACTCAAATCTTATAATCTTATCGAGTTACGGAGTATTTTAATAACATGCATCACATTCTAGCATCAGGTTTGCTATCCAATTCACAGTGGCTGCCACCTAAATTTCACGTAGTAATAAAAGTAGGTAAAGTTTTCAGTGACCTACATTAATTAAAAAGGTTGCCTCTAACATGACATGTCCGAAAATGCTGTTTTTATGCAATTTTAATTTTCATACCAATTTAGGCGATCTTTCTGTGTGTTAACACTGGCAATGCGAAGGTTGCCCAATAACATTAAATGGGTATATTACCATAAAACTTGTATGTCACGCAGAGATTGGCAGACAACTGAATATTAACTATACTGTCATCAGTCGTTCGATTCATTCAGAACATGCGCAAATTCATGTCAAGGACAGACCCAACATCTCGACAACGAAGGAAGACCGTTGCTCGTGTATAGTTTGTTTTGTTTAACGACACTAGTCGTCCTAGTACGCTTTGCAAGACGATCCCCAATGATCAACAGCAATGATAAGAGTCTGAAGGGGAAACACACAACATGGTGGCAATGCTTACTGTCGGCAAAAGGCTGCGTGCTGTCGACATGAGAGCTCTGGGACTAATCACACATCCACTACTCGCTCCTCTTCACAAATAGGAACGTCTGAAGTGGTTGGCAGCAATAGCCCATTGGAATCAGAGGACCCAGAGAAGGGTACACTAGTCCGATAAAAGATGGTTCCTACTCCAAACAATGGACAGTCAGAATTGAGTTATGGAGATCTAGAGGCATAGTCCATGACAAGCAACCTATGTCAATTGGTCGAGGTCCAGTAATGGTACAGGGGTGCTTTTCCGAGTGTAAACTACATCAGTTAACTGTACCTGGAACACACATTGGGCGGATATATTAGGATGCCAGCTTTGATAGAGATGATGTTCCTCATTTTGACAATCATGCACTTGCATGCTGTCCCATCTTCATGACGACGATGACACAGCAGTACTTGATCATCTGCAGCAGAATGCATAGGACTCTACCATGACCCGAATCCTATATAACATATCTAGGGTCTTTTGGGGCACATGGCGAGGAAGATAGATCTGAGGAATAGCAAAGAATACCACACAGGAGGATTTGTCATTTGGTGTCTAGTAAGCACGCCCAGTTGGTCATCCAGGCACACAAGAGGATATACCTGGTACTGTCAGTGACGGACTGTGAATTGTATTGTGATATTGGTTGACCTTTACAGGTGACAGTATCAACCATCAGGTAGTTCGTTTCAGCTGTGGAGCAATAGTTGTAAGCTGTCTGGCAAATGCTCATTTTCATGTCACTTATTCATATTAATAAAATCCTTTAATATTACCATTTAATCATCAGCAGCATTCTTCTTTCACTACTACAATCAGATATACAAGAATAAAATGTTAAACCCTAAAAGTATTCTTGTAGTACAAGATGACCTGTGCATGTCTCTAAAAAGAAAAAGTTGGTTGGTGATTTAACTTTTATTCAGACGAATATAAAAACCGAAAATACTTGTCTCCTCAGCACTTTTCTGTTTATTATCAAAAAGAACAACAGAACAATGTATATAGAAAAATAGCATTTATTGTATGTTTTCAATGTTAACATCAACCTAATTCTGCATCATATTCAGTAACACCCAGTATTTTGAAAAATTAACTAACAAATTTGAAGTAAAATGTTAAAAGTTAGAAAATAGGACTAAGCATTGAACGTTGGTTAGACATCCATACACTTTGACATAAGTTCTGTTCTCAACAGCAAAACCTGCATAAACTTTAAACTGCTATGTATTCGAACATGAAACAGTAGCAATGAGCTCATTACAGATATTCTTATTCTCTTCTTGCCTCATTTATCTACATGAAGATGTTTCGAGGAAATACCCGTTCTTCATGTCCATTTGAAGACCACTCAGACCTCAATTATCAGTCATGTACAAATCAGCTTGAAATTTGCACTCTATGTCCGTCAGGTCTGTGCAATACGAGTCGCTCTAGTAAAGGCAGGCGCCATGGTTAGTCTAGTTAGATTATCAATCAACTCCTCTGGCTCACATCTCTGGGTCGATACATGATTCCTTTTCCTCTCAGTTCCCTCACAATACCAGGAGGCAGTTTACCAGTCACAGAAATGGCATAGCAACCTTTGCAGAATCGTGCTGAAATGGATGAATTAATAAATGTGTTTATATTTGTAGGGATTATGTTAATCATGGTGATGTATAGGTACATGCAATGATGTGCAATACTATATAGAGTCTAATTTACAAAGCCTGTTTCTGACTTACACATGTACAACTGCAAGTAGTTAAAATGCTTAACACCTGTGTTTGTAAGAAAAACAAACTTCATAAATTTGGCCCATAATATCTGCCAGCTGAATCACTATCATTAAAGAAATGGCATGTTTTATGTACTGGGATATTGTCTCCCCCCCCCCCCCCCCCCAAAAGAAAGAAGCAATTCAGCCATTTGTAAATTAATGTAAATATATCCAACACCTCAGCACAGTATTTAAATCAACAAATAATATTGAGTGTTGTTGCGGGGGTTTGTTAGTGTTCATTGTCGGGGTGGTGGTGGTGGGCTAGGGATAATTTTTGCCATTTCATTTTCCCCAAATATCTTTTATCGTTTTTGGCCCAATTTGCTCCAGCACTGGGATGGCAGTTATTCCCTGTCTCGTATACTCATGGTGTTGATTACCTTTTAATGTGGACAGAAAATTTTGCAAATTTAAACTGACCTATTCTCTGCCATTTGGAAACCCAGCTGTCTTCTGGACTCATCATAGCAACCATACTGAAACAAAGAAAATAAATGAAGCCGATCAATCAATCAATGGACATCTGTAAGTTACATGTACATGTACTCTAAGCCAGAAAGAAAGAAATGTTTTATTTAACGACGCACTCAACACATTTTATTTATGGTTATATGGCATTAGACATATGGTTACGGACCACACAGATATTGAGAGGAAACCCGCTGTCGCCACTTCATGGGCTACTCTTTCCGATTAGCAGCAAGGGATCTTTTATATGCGCCATCCCACAGACAGGGTAGTACATACCACAGCCTTTGATTTACCAGTCGTGGTGCACTGGCTGGAATGAGAAATAGCCCAATGGGCCCACTGACAGGGATCGATCCCACACCGACCGCGCATAGAGCGAACGCTGTACCAATGGGCTACGTCCCGTCCCAAGCCAGAAAGTTCTATTACTGTAAAAACAAAAAAGCAGACTACAAGGCTCGAAATTCATGTTGTGGAATGGGAAACAATCTCTACTTCTGACATTTTAATCTAGATGCAAATGCTAGAAATTGAGAAGCAAATCTAGCTGTATAACCTACCACCTACAAACTATTTGTTCAAAAATCTGAACCCACTTTGCAGTTTATCAGTTCTCAAACCGTCCTGATATAATAAATCCATACTGCCCATCAACATTTGCACTGAGAAAACAATGCAGTAGACACACCAGGCATAGGATAATAATTACGGTCTCCCACCTTCCCCACATGATTAGTTCTAGAACTGTTCTGATATATAGTTATTTATTACAACTTATTTTCTTGCTTATATCCAGTTAAGGTGCAAGCACGTTGTCCTGGGCACACAGCTCAGCCATCTTTCCAGGACAGTGAGTTAGTTGTCAGTGGTTAGTGAGAGAGAAGAGGGCACAGTGGTCTTACACCTACCCGTTGAGTCATTAAAACTTGCTCTGGGTGGAAGCTGGTACCGGACTGCGAACCCTGTACCTACCAGCCTTATGTCTGATGGCTTAACCACGACACCACCGAGGCTAGCTCTCGGTATGCAAATAAATTCGCCAAATTTTCTATTAAACTAAAAAAAATTGCAGAAATCAACATTAATTATTATTTTTATTTCAATTATTACATGAAATAATTTCGCCAAATTAAAATAAAATTCGCCAACTGCTTTCAAAATTTGCAATTGGCGAATTTGGCAAGTGCCAAAGCTACATGTAGCTCTGACCACCGAGGCCGGTTCTGATATATAATAAATCCATGCTACCCAAGGGGAGATAACAATGAACACCAACAAACCCATCAAAGTTTGCAGCAGACCAAACAGGCATAGGATGATAATAGCAACATCTCCCGCCTTCCCTGCATGATTAGTTCTGGAAGTACTCTGAGAAATAATAAATCCATGTTGCCCAAGGGGAGATAACAATGACTGAAGAAGAACAAACCCGTCAAAGTTTGAGCTGGTACACTCGTACACCGCATCACGGTTGTTCTTCATGTGCAGATACTCCTCGCAGTTGTCACACCCATCAAACGCAAACTGATCCAACGTCTACAAGATATAAATTATCAACACATCAACAGATTTATTATAAAAATACATGTATCTGCATATATATATATTACATACATACATATCCCTTGTACATGAATTATATGAATACAAATTACATACCTGTTACAGCACATATATATTACATATAAGCCTGTACCTGCATACAAAATATTACAGTCTATGCATTACATATAACTTATTATAAGCCTGTTCTACCTGCATACAATTTATGCATTATATATACCTGTACCTACCTGTACATATGAATTATATATACACCTGTACCTGCATATATGTATTACTTAGATCTTTACGTACATATGCATGATGTATACATGTATCTGCTTAAATACATGTATGTATGCATTACATACTCCTCCATGTCCCATGTCCCATTAACCTGTATGTTAGCAGGAGTGCATAAAGTACTAGTCTGCTAGCTTACGGAATTGCGAGTAACAAATAAATTTGATACACCAGTTAAGAAACATCACTACCAGTCAGTGGCACATCCTCCTTTTCATACTCAATATTCAAATAATGTATGTGTGGTTCTACAATTCAGCTTTTAAGGCCAGTATGTGAAACAATATCAGGGCTAGCTCTAGGTGAGCAAAACAATTTGCCAAATTGTTTATTAAACTTCAAAAATTGCAGAAATTGTCAGTTATTTTCTAAAAAATGTCAATTATTACATGAAATTATTTCGCCAAACTAAAATAAAATTCACCAACTGCATTCAAAATTGGCAATTGGAGCTAGCCCTGAGTATATATAATACATTTTACTAGGTACAATGTTTTTAGAAAAAACCACAACGAAGACTTACCCACAAAAATCAGTTCACATCGTTGTGTTCAATGACAACATTGACTTAGAATTAGGCAATATTGAAAAAATACAAAGTTCATGAACATTTACTTTGCAACAACATTTTTGGAAATAAAGTTGCTCGAAGTCAAAGAAATTGAACACCAAAACGTGTATGCACAGAACTGACTTTACACTTTGACAGAATGTCTACTCTTCTGAATGTAGTGAGGTAGAGAACTGTGTCATGCTAGTCTGACAAATTCTACAAATGTATACAGTACATCAAGTGTACAACTTGAAGACACTTATATGTATCACACAGTTAAGTTTTATTAAAATCAAAGAAACACCATTTATCACAGCAGCCACTGGAGTAAATCTGCAGATGCTGCAATTCACAAAATTGCTTTAGAAAAAAGCCAACATCATGGGTTCAACTAAAATACATTTTGCTTCATCATTTAAATACAGGCCTCTGGATTTCACAGTAACGATAGTTTCTGGTACAGTGTCAGTAAAATCACACAACCGAAATTTTGCTTCCCATGATTATTATATCGAGTATGACTATGCAACGAAAATAACATTTAAACAGTTTCAGATGGGTTCCCATGATTACAAGGCACGAAACCAAATCAGTGTTTCCCATCAAGTTTGAAATCCTATGGCCTGTAAATATCATGTCATGTACTAGCATCTCTTCACGGAATATGTTTTGGCAACATAAAAATGCCGATGAGTGTTAATCGATTTTACTTCAGCTTTTACATCAGAATTGTTGAAGTAAATTTGCGAGAACCGAATTTGTCCCAAACACAACCCTTGTCTTCTTCTACTTCCAGTATTTCTGTATCACTCTAGACTTCGTGGTCTATTTGTTAATTTTAACATTACAGGGTGACAATGTCATTACATGTATGTCTTCTTTGCAGATTTCAGTTGTGGAATTTCAACAACATATGCGAAAGCAGGTGCAGATGAAAAAAAAGAAAAAGAAGTTAAATCTGATCGCAGCCAAAAGCTTACTGTTCTAATTTTACGTTTGCAGATTTCAAAGATTTTTTTAATATTTTTTTTTTTTTTGCTGGTAGACAAATATATCACTGTTAGCATGCATTTTCACTGCATTCAGCCTCAGATTCAGACTTTTGTGTTTCAACGATTACTTCAGTGACATCCTCAATGACATCTACAGTGACATCTTCGGCAATATCCTCAGTGACATCTACAATGACATCTTCGGTGACATCTACAGTGACATCTTCAGTGACATCTACAGTAATATCCTCAGAGTTATCATCGCTGTTATCGTCACTGTTATCGTCAGTATTGAACATGTCTGCAGGTATGGGTAAGGATCTGTCGATGACAGTGTGGTCGATGGGAAATATTCCACTTTTTTTAAACCCAGATATCAGGTTCTGAGGACAGAGAGCCTGCAGGTACACATGGCAGGCTATTTCGCAAACATTGTATCTGTTGACTGTGCCCGACGCCGTCCTGATTCGCTTGTGGAACTCGTCGTCGTACATTCGCTGGAATGGACCGTAGCAGGATATCTCCAATGGCTGTAGAATGCGACTTACGTGTGCTGGTAAAATAAACATGATAATGTTCTTCGATTTAGCCCATTCGATGAGGCCAAGTGAAAGATGGCTGGCGTGACCATCTATCAGCAACAAAAGTGGTTGGGTGGAACGGTCGGGAGCAAATTTGACAAAATGATTCTCGAGATAGAATCGGAACGTCTCCGTGTTACTCAGCCCATTTTCAGACAAGGTCCCATTTGCGCCAGGAGTCCCACCTTTTATCAAGTCGGCATTCCATCGCTTCCCGGCAAACACAAAAAATGGTGGAATAGCCATTCCCACAGCACTGCCCGAACCAATCATTGTGGTGGTCTGCAATTTGCCTGCCGTGATGGTTGGTGATGCTGCTTTATCCTTCCCACCAGTCACAGGTGATGGTGTAGGTTTTGGGGTCACCCCCTTCTCGTCAATGTTGAAAATCAAGTGAGGCTTGTCTTGCAAGTCATATTTTGCCATGACATCGGCCAGTTCTTTAAAATATTTCGATACAATTGTTTCAAGTGCTGATCTGACTTTGCCCAGCTCCAAACTCCTTACGCGTAATGGTTTCAACTCCGGCCATCGGGTTAAGAAACCTTCCATCCAGTTCCTGGTCAGGGGTTTGGATATCTTCCCTATCCGCTTGCCATAATCTGAGGCAAGCATGGTCACTTCATTTCTTGTATAGCCGTAGCCATATTGAGCAAAACGTTTTATATGATCGGTTATTTTGATTTCATCTTCCTTACTAAAGACCGGCGGTCTGCCTGTTTTCGCACAATCTGGATCAACCTTTCCAATAATCCGATCTCTCAGGGTTTGCATTGGTACAGCATGCTTTCTGGATGCACCCCTGACAGACATCCCATCTTTAACAGCTTTCACAGCATTTGTCAATGCTGTAGGAGAATAGGTCCGGTTTTTCCTTGGTGCCTTGAGTGGTTGCATCTGAAATATTTACAAAATGTACATTACACGTATTGCTAAAGCATGCATAAATTTAATGTTAATAAGCCATTTTGCAGACCTGTGTTTTTATAATTATATAATTTATATATATCAATTACTATTTAAATGTAAAACTTATGAATATCTAAGACATTTAACAAATTAACACCAAAATGCCTTCATTTTCATTATTGTTTTCCTTAAAATACAACATGCATCAAAATATAAAAGTGCCCTTTTTGCTTTATTAATGTGCCTATTACAATACAAAAAGAAAAATGAAAGCCCTAATTTGCTGCTTTTAGTAACTGCCAAACATGTACATGCAGGAGTTACAAAATTAACTATTAAAGGCATACTGTCATGGATTTAAGGACCTTACTTCTCTAAAAAAAGGACTATATAAGAGAAAACTACATTCATTTGGAATACCAAACTTTGCCAATGCTATATATCACCCCAAAATTAACCTTGATGGTTGAAAATTTTTGTCAACCCCACTAGCAATTTTCATTTTTAAATCTTGAATTTTACTGTAGTGAATATAGCAGGCAATTCTAACAGACATGAGTGGCGACTTAATTAAACACTTTATGTACACTTTAAAAATGTATTTTTAATGCCCAAGCCATAGGGAATACTAATACAGTCAAACTTTGATAACTCAAACTTGAAACTGCATTGCAGCTGAATGATTTCACTTGATAAATTGTAAGAAGCGGGTGCTTCACTGTCTACCTCTGAACTCTGAAAACTATGCATCCCCAGTTGAATTGATAATTGATAAAATTTATATAAACTGATATATAACTAGCAAAGCTAAGGTTTGACACGATTCACTCCTTTGAGAGCAAAAAGAAACAGCGCTAACAATTATTACAAGTGCTCTTTGAAGTTAACCAGACTGTGTCTGTAATTATAATGTATTGCGTAGCAAGGCCCTCCGCCACATACGAACACTGACACCCAAACACAGGATCATTTCCTTTTGCTTAGTCAGCGATCTATTATTCAGTAATTATCACCTTAATACTTGACAGCCAAGACCACCCGAGACAGGCGCGCTTCGCCTGAATGACAATTCATTTGTCTTTGAAATACTATCGGCAATGACAGTTTGATCAATCCACACACCGAGTTTTAGAGGTGCATAATTTATTAAATCTTTATGGTGGGACCAAAGAACTAAGTTGAAATATAGAGTTTTTTTGAGTTTCTGAAGGCTGTTATTACTAGTTTATATAGCAATTTGGCCAGGACTGTTGCTTCAGTTCAAGAGATCGAAGTTTTTAAGATATCAAAGGTTGAGTTATCGAAGTTTGACTAATATGCAATTGCACTATAGCATACCTATCACATGACTTAAAAATATAATAAGTCAACATGTTTGTGTTCCCAATCATCATTTTTTTTTTTTTATGAATTATGGATTGCTGTCATAATTCATTTTTTTATACAAAATATCATTAAAGGTAGGGTAAACTCAAATAAGAGCCGTATGTGTTGGAAAGATGCATACCCGGACCACCAACAAATATTGACACTTTAACAAATGAAAAACGCGTAATTTTAGAGTTAATAAAAAAACCATGATTATTCCTGCTAGCTGGGGGCAGACATTTTGTTTTGTTTTTTGTGACGTCTGGTGATATAGCTTGGGGCGAAGTGACGTCAGCTCCGTCGAACTCCTCTTAAGCACAGTGTAAACAAATGCTCTAATTTACGACAAGGCGCTTCGCTTTCATCAACCTGACTTGTAAAACAAAATAAATGACTTCATTTTGCATCAATAGAATGAAATGGTGTTATAGTATTGTTCTCTTTAAAAAAATCCAAAGAAAAAATGCTTATTATTAGGTAGGGTACGTTCGAGCAAAAACGACCACTCACGATACCCAAGTGATAACTTTCTTTTCTTTGGGACTACATAATTGGTCAGTTTTATGATTTTAGATGGGAAAGTCTACTTAATGAAGGGTTTTACAGAATTACTTACAGTACTAAAGTGATAATGTCCATTACGAATTTGAGGGGCATCCGCGCGGCTATCAGACAATACCTTGTAGTCTTAATAAAGGAGGCACGTCTTTTTAGTGTGTCTAGACACAGTGTCTGGGGACCGTCTAAATAAACGCCTGCCAATCAGGAACCACAGGTACAGGCCACGTAAAGAAAATACCAATTAACCAAGAACACACTCCGATTATTATTCCAGTACGTGGGTTAATTTATGTACAAAACATAATAGTTATTTCAACACTTTGACAATGGTGGCTTATTTTGTATTGAAAAATAATATATGTACTTGTTGCCGGCTTACTGGGATGGATATTATTACAGAACATTGCGATGCATCCGCAAAAATCAGGTATGTTTTGTTTCTTCAGTTCGAAGACTAATTCCTGACGTGACACGTTAGGTATTACGTAACCACCAGCTCGTCAGAGGGCGTATTCACTGGGATGGTACAAAATGGCTGCGCCCGTTATATATAATAGCCGTCACATTTAGCGTTTTATTAATTAACTATACGATTATACTTTTTGATATTAAACAATAATGTGCGTTATATATCGTTACAAAACGAATCCAAATGATGTACCCATCATGTTTTCCTTGTAATCAAATATATATATATATAAAATACTTTTCTGCACATCATGATAATTATTTTTAAAACCATTTTAATACTATGTATAATGATATACATGTATCATGATATCAATCATCATATAATAATTAAATAAGTGGTTTGCTTGCCAATTCAGTGGGTACTGTTCACCAGTGATTTGAAATGTTTGGAATCATCTAAGAAGGAAACTGAATGGGCCTTTAAATTATTTGCAAGCAAAAATGGAGTGGAAAGTTTAAACATATTTGATCATTTGTAATTTAATTATACAAACTTGTCAATACATATCTAATTTAAACTATGCATTTTAATCATGAAACAATAAACACACCATTTTAACAAGCATATCAATTTAATGAAAAAATTTTTACATAATGGTGCAAGAGTTCAGACAAGGGACATAACCAACATTGCATATTTTGTCAGTAAATATTGTATTTGTAATTATTTTATTTTTTAAAACACATCTTGTTTTTACTAAAGCATTTTATTACTGGAAATGAAAGAAGATAAAATTTTACATATATATATAATACATATATAATATTTACTTACATGTAAATCTGAACCGTGAGTAAATTTTATGCTTTATTGCCATTAAAATTTACTTTGTTAATATTATTAATTCTGTATGTCTTTCCTACTGACAACAAAAAATATATTACATTGCTCACAAATGAATCGTACCAAATGCTTGACAGGACTCGCACTTAAAAGATTTTAGTTTAGCCAATTTTCAGATATACATGTACATGTATGTAGATTACATTCATGTATCTGCTTGAAAATGTTATTCAAAAGTAGCTAATTTAAAGAGAATTTGATTAGCCAAATAATCAATGTTGTAGCCACTTCGTATTTATAAACATTAGCAATGAGCTAACTTGGCAGTGGAGAGGGTGAGCCCTGGGATGTATGGGTCATACGAAACATGGTCAGCATGGCATTCAGTCACACCTCTTTTTTCATTATCACATTCGTCCCAAAACATGACTCAGATAGTGTGGGTTCCTGCAGGGTTTCTAGATTATGGTAGCCCCACTCCCATGGCTAGTGATATTCAATGTTGGGCTAGTAAATAATTATTATCGCCATGTCTGATAGCTAGTGAAAAAAGAAGTTGTCAAATGCTGTATTTAAGTTTATTTAGAAAATATGAATATCCTCTCCCAAAATCTAAGGGTTTTAAGATCTATCTTCCTTTTTAGGCGACAATCTGATTATTACTATTAATAAAATTGTATTTACTTAAAAATAGGGCTAGAGAATTTTTATTCATGACTAGTAACTTTTTTAAAACTGATCCCATCACTAGTGATTTTTCTAAAAATTCTAGAAGCTCTGGGTTCCCCCACCTCCCCTTATAAAATCCTGGGTAAGCCAATGCATTCAAACAGTGTTACATGTACGTTAAAGGAATACTGTCACAGACCACTTACCTATTTAATGGTCTAACAAAGTATAGTATCTGAAATTTTTTAATTTGATTTGTACCTAAATGTACTTTATTCAACTATCTTCATAACCACCATACTCCATTTATTAATGACATTTAGTAAAAATAATTGAATTATGGCAATGGTCCTAATTTAAAAAATAAAATTACCAGGAAGGATATGGATTTCACTCCATTGTTAAGGTGATGCGATATATGTAATTTTTTATTTATTATCCATTTTTCGAGAAATAAGGTCCCTAAATCCATGACAGTATGCCTTTAATGCCACAAAGCTATTTTCACTGCTCAAGCAATGTGTTCGTGGGCACTTGAAAGCAATCTCAAAATATATAACTTGTCAATTTAATGACAAAGATGGTGGACAAATTATATTAAAGAATTTATATAATATGGATTATACTTAACACAGAAATAAAATCAACAAAACCAACAAAACCAAACAACAAAAAACAAAGAAAACCCCAAAAATTGTAGGCAATAAAATTTCCATGAAATAAAATCCTGCAAGATGTTAATTAATGCAATTAAAGCGGCACACCCTAGTTCCATCCAGCGAAAATAAATTATAATTTGGTTAATCTACAAACCTGTAACACACTTAGATCACGTTTTTATCAAATGGAGTGAAAAAGCAGGTTTTATATCGATAAATACCATGGGAATCCCCATGTCCCAATTGCTTGAAATAATTTTGAAAGTTAGTATTCTGATGTCACCGGTAGATGTCGCTCGAAGCACAACAATGCCTACGTCACGACAAATTTCACAGACTTGGGGTGCATTCGTTTCACCTCTCCTGGACATGTTCCAACTGTTCTGTCCTGGTTGTATCCCCTCTCCAGATATCGTAAGACGTAGCAAAATTATTGGTTTTAAGGGTTTGTAACGTTTTGTATTGAGACACTTACTTGTCTGAACTTTATTGTTACTGAAAATGTTCACGAACTGTGAAGAAAAATCTCACAAATGAACAACAACAAATCGGATGTTGATTGCGCGAACCGTGCACGAGAAAACAAACCGAACCAAAATGATAACGGTCACGTGATATACAAATGTCTGTGACATTGAAATGGAAATATCCCCTCTAAAAATAGATTGGACCTCGCTTGCTTAACGTTTTTTCTCTCGACAACACGTCTTGTGAAAAAATGCATTTCGTGGTTTTACAAACATCAGGATTACCAAAAAGCACTTCAGGTGAATGGAAATGTGTATTCTAAATAATAAAATGTAAGTAAAGTGCAATTTTATTTGTGAAAAATGGGGTTTAATAGCGAAAAACAACGCCGTAATGGTTAACAAATAAACGTAACTAGGGTGTGTCCCTTTAAAATGATGTCAGTAAGAATTTTTAGCACCTTATTAAATACAATATACATACATAATTACAGACATGTTAGTTTGATTTGTGTATTGTTATAATAAGCACTTAAAATTGCCAAAGAAAATTGTGAAAACAATGCATTGCAAACACAAACTTGATAACAAATTAAGTATCAGTTACGCGAAAACACCAAGACATAACCAATTTGAGACCTGACCTAACCTTCGCAATACACACATACATTTATGTACTGGAAGAAACCTGTCAGCACCTATATATTTAACCAGAACATTGTTTAAAGGAGGTGTTGTCAGGTTTCTTCCAGTAATGTATGTATTAGTGGTTAATATGTGAAATATTTGTTATCGACTAACTCGAAGATGATCAATGTAGGCCTAATGCTAGTAATGGTATTTAGCGTCAAACACAGGGTGTATTATTTAGAGTGGGAATCACTGCCTACCCAGTGGTAGGTAGAACTTCAGTTTTCATTGTAGAGTTATCCCTGACTGACACTGCCCAAACTCTCATACAGCAGAGTACTCAGGCTAGTATTTTGTTAGCTGCTTTGCAGTGATCACATAAAAGCAAACCTTTTACCGTCATTAAAAATACAAATTATACAGTTAAATAGATTTAAAACATATAGATCAGTTATTAATTTTATGGCTTGAACTTGAAGCAATAAACAAAAAGAACTGTTCAAAACTACATGTCACATGATGTGAATAATTTAAGTTTGTAAACTTTTCAATTAAGTTACTTACCTGTTTAAACCTCATGATTGCTGATGAAGATCCTGGAAGATGACAATATACTCTGAAAATGTAACTCGAGCAGACACCCAACAAAACTGAAACAAATTGCACAAGAAAAGAAAACGAAACGTCACGGAGTTTCAAGCATAACGGAGTTAGAAACATTTACGATATAATACGATTAATGGTACGAAATAACTAGTATCCAGTGGCTCAAAAAGGTTTAGGGTCCATTTTTATTTCACATGAGGTATTTACCTTTACAAGTGAACACAATAAACACGCTCGAAGATTTCGGACATCTTTCGGCACAGTTTCCAGTGACATGTTTTTGATAAAATCACACCGCTTTCTAAATTTCGTTTCCGGTTTCAACTGTTTTCACAAATTCCGGATTCCGGATTACAAATAAATGGACAATTTATTTCAAACTACTTTTATAAAAAAAACTGTAGGCCTAATTCATTAAATTAAATTATTGATAAAGGATATCTAAAATATAAATATAATTTTAATAACCCATAATTTACAATTATAAATATTGGTGTTGATCCACTAGTCACTTTATTGTAAAATCGATATTTTATAAGAGTGCTAGATCAACTGGTCCCAATTTGAGATGACACTAAACCAATCTAACCCAGTTTCTTTTTCTCATTCATTCATTCGTTCATAATTCATTCTTTTTTTCTTGTCATTATGATGAACTATGACACTATTTTATACAAGCGTACGAGACGGGTGGTGGGATCTGGTTGTCAATTGTCTCGCCTCCATTCCCCAGTGCTGGAGAAAATTGTGTCATGAAGACGAACGTTTTCACATGCATTTCCATCACCCTTCTCACAATATTAGTTGTAATCCATGTAAAAATGCGTAATTAATAGTTTGGAACCCTACATTGTTGTTTGGTATAGTAATGCATGCTATAATTTTTGTTTAATTCCATAAAAAAAATCAGCCTCTCTCCCTCCCATAAAAAAGATGCCTCAACGCCTATGCTATTTCAAGGAATCTCTTTACATCGTCGACACGTGGTAGCAGTCTGATTCGAGGACAAAACATAATACATCGTTGAACAATTATTTCGTTTTCTTTTGTAACCAATTTGACGATGGTGGTTTATTTGTAAATATTGTAAACTTATTTCTATTTAAGTGAATGGCGGTGCGCAACCTTGAGAATTACGAGACAATCTGCTCACTAGAGGGCGGATTCAATGGGACGAAATAAAAAGAGCCCGTTTTAATTATATTTAATAGCCTTCATATATTTACCGTTTTATTAAATTAATATAACAATACTCTTGTTCATATTAAACAATATGTGAATTAAATACCACGAATGTCCAGATTCTGTCTCGTATCGATCCGTGGTCACTTTAAACATTGAATCTTAAATATAAAAAAACGAAAATAATAGTTGTGATTTTGCCAACCTAAAAAGGATTAGGCTATTTGTTTTCAATCAAGCAATCAAGCAATCAATCGATCAATCGACCAATCAAGCGACTAACCGATAGACCAATTGATAGATCAATCAAACAATCGACCACCCATTTGAAACGTGCTTACATCCATTGAATAGTTAAGCACGTCTGTCTTGGGCACGTTCTTCGAATTTCCCGCCGGTTAGGTATTAGCTTTGCTGTGATTTTTTTTTTTATGGGACGAGTTATTTTAGAATGACTTCATATTGGGAGGTTTTGAATAATCCGCGTAGTAACACAATTTACCTCTTTTCGTATTATGCATCACATTTTGCAATACATACATAGAGTAAAGTTTATTTATAACACATATAATTGAAAATATAATTTAAAAGTATTATAAAATGAAAAGACCTAACCTATGTCGCGAACGGAAGGCGGATGTGTATTGATTGTTAGTTGTTGTTAGGCACCTTCGTATGTGTGGATTAAATAGGTGCCCGTAAGCTTTACAAAACGACCACACACTTACGTTCACCGATGACAACTAAGTATATTGATGACGTAACTAAGAATGTGCAAAATTTATTTAATATTTATACAAAAACATTGAAATCTTGACGTTTATTCTACGCTTAATTATGATCAGTAAATTTTGTGACATTCAAGTTCCAAGTAGCCTACCTGCCTGCAGTCACATACAGCCTGCCTCAGGCTCAGTAGGGCCTACTTGCGTACTGTAATAATTATCAAAGCGTGCTTATGACAGGCTATGATTTAATTTCTTGGTTAGTCATGAATGATAGGGGGAACATTGTACACTTGACAAACGTTTCAGATGTGACCCAAATGAGCTTTAACATTAATTGGCATTGTAGATGATGAAAATCATCATGATGTCATAAAACTCCGAGAGAACAACTTTCAGTTTAGCATTGATATTATTTTGTAGCAGAATGGTGCTCCCTTTCAAATCATATACCAAATTACGCCAAACATTTAACTGATCTGTCATCTCAAAGATCACAGGGTAGGGCCTAGAAATGTGTTTTTTTTGTTATCACATTTTGTTATGGCCATTTGTGTTAGTAAAATAGCAAAATGGATAAAATCACTATTTAGGTCCACCTTCGATTTGTTATAAAGGACATTTGTCAATTCAGTACTGAGTAGGCCAACACTAATACACGAAAGATGGGGTTTTGTGGCTCGATGCCGAATGCCATGAGTGTGAAGCATGGAGTTCTTCACAACACGTGTTTCGTCGATGTTCTAAACATGATTCCCCACATTCTGTTGGTTCTCATCTGTGTTTTCATCATAACGGTCTGGAACCATTCCGTTATTGGTAAAATCAAAGTCACAACATGGGTGCACTTTCAGGGTCACAATATTCGATGGATCTTGACACTGACGTTAATTTTTCTCAATATTGTTCAGATAGCAGAAGGCGTGATATCCGATTCACATGACCCCGATTCTGTCAACTACCACACGTTTGTACCACAGTGCATTGCAGCACTTGCGACAATTGTCAGTATTGTATATTATCACAATGTTGAGATGTGGAACTCGCCCAAGTTTCTTTTGGTGCTCATGATCTACTGGCCATCGGCTTCTGTCCTGAAGATTCTCAAGGCGATTTCTCTCTACAAGAACAACCTAACGATCGAGTATTTGAAACCGTGGCTACTTTGGATCGCAATCTCCATCTACCTGACCATGTTCTTTGTCGAGCTTAATCTACTTCGGATACAGGTTTGATTTCAAATTTTAAACTTTTTGTATTTACAAATTATGTAGTTAATAGTAATACATGTAAAATATATATTAATATTAAAAATATGTTTTGAAAGTTAAAGTTTGTTTTGTTCAACAACTCCACTAGGGCATATTGATTTATTAATCATCGACTATTGGTTGTCTAACATTTGGTCATTTTGAAATATAGTCTCAGAGAAGAAACACGCTAGCACATACTGTGGCCTTTGATGTACCAGTCGTGGTGCACTGGGTTTAACAAGAAATAGCCCAATGGGCCCACCAATTGGGATTGATCCTAGACCGACCGCACATCAGGTGAAAGCTTACCACTGGACTACATACCACTCCACCCTCAAATGTTTACAGTCGAGCATATAGCAATAATGCAGGTTGATCTTAAGTGTATTAATTGTTGTACATGTATGTACCTGTACATTGTATACTACTATTAATGTATGCATGTAGCAGATGTATACAGTCGAGCATGTAGCAATAATGCAGGTTGATCTTAAGTGTATTAATTGTTGTACATGTATACATGTACCTGTACATTGTATACTACTATTAATGTATGCATGTAGCAGATGTATACAGTCGAGCATGTAGCAATAATGCAGGTTGATCTTAAGTGTATTAATTGTTGTACATGTATGTACCTGTACATTGTATACTACTATTAATGTATGCATGTAGCAGATGTATACAGTCGAGCATATAGCAATAATGCAGGTTGATCTTAAGTGTATTAATTGTTATACATGTATGTACCTGTACATTGTATACTACTATTAATGTATGCATGTAGCAGATGTATACAGTCGAGCATGTAGCAATAATGCAGGTTGATCTTAAGTGTATTAATTGTTGTACATGTATGTACCTGTACATTGTATACTACTATTAATGTATGCATGTAGCAGATGTATACAGTCGAGCATGTAGCAATAATGCAGGTTGATCTTAAGTGTATTAATTGTTGTACATGTATGTACCTGTACATTGTATACTACTATTAATGTATGCATGTAGCAGATGTATACAGTCGAGCATGTAGTAATAATGCAGGTTGATCTTAAGTGTATTAATTGTTGTACATGTATGTTGTATACTACTATTAATGTATGCATGTAGCAGATATATATATATATATACATACATGTACAGTATACATGTACAAAACATAAAATGTAGATGATGTACATGTTACATATACACTGTTTAAAATTTAAAGGTGAACAATGTATGTGTAAAAATTTATACGGTACAAACTTATAAGGTGTAGCATACATGTATATGTACCTGTAAATATTTAATAATGATTGCTTCTCTTTTTCAGAGGTATTCGTTCTTTAAGAATGCACGCTTACTGAAGCCCCCTCCAGACCTGGAGCACACAAAATATGTTCACTCATACGTGAACTTCCTGTCGAAAGCCGTGTACTGGTGGGTCACTGATCTGATGGTGGATGGATTCCGACACACACTGGACCAGGAGAGACTTGGACACCTCCCATATGCAAGTCACATTTCTCACACAATGCTGCTCATTAAAGGAAATCCTGTCCTGGACATATCTTTCTTATCATTTCATATAAGATCATCAAACATTGCATGCAATTATAATTACAACTGTTCCAATATTATTATTCCAAATATTATTATGTGAACATTATTTTTATAAAGGTATAGGCATTGGAAGCTGTCAAGAACATACGGTGAGGTTTGGTTAGGCAAAGGTAGACTATATATTACTTTGCCATTAAAGAGACATACCCTAGTTTTTAAACACTAAGGCATATTTTTTACTATTGGAGCCATTTTTGATAACTGAAATCATACTTTACTTAGATTTTATTGTTTAGATTATTCATTTCCGTACATTTGAAGTGTTATTGGTCATCCTGGTGTTTTTTTATATCACAAAATGCATTTCTCATATTTTTAAAAACGCACGTGTGTATGAGAAGTAACAGTTATGGAGTTGGAATTTAGTCTATTTTTCACCATTTCAAAGTCACAGACTCATGTTTCACTCAGTTGTAACTTTATCCAAGTGTGTTACAGGTTTGTAGATTAACTAAACTTAGTGTGTATTTTCATGGACTGAAACAAGGGTCTGTCCCTTTAAAATGAGGGTGGGGAATGTGTAATGTTCAAAGTTCGGGGCCAAATTCTTTATTATGCATATGCACAGGTACATTGTGTATGATACTGAATGTTTTAACCCCAAATAATGGGTTTTATTACTGTTAGTTAGGCTGTTAGTTAGCAAGTTAGTGTAACAAGATTGTTTTTATTTTGCAGAGTGAAAAGGCTTCAGTACAGTATAAAAAATTGATGGCTGCTTTTGAGGAAGAAAAGGTAAGATAGTATTATTATTTTAGTTTTTTAGTATGAAACATGACATGTAAATGTATTTAAACACAAAAATTCCAATGGCAAAATCTTTTTGTCCCATCTGTTTTTCAACAGCTATTTTAATTTGGCAAACTGTAAAAATGACAGCTTAATTAATATATAGATAATAATTGATTACTGTCTCAACTTACCTGTACCAGCTTTATCCTGACCTTGTCATGGATATGGGCCCCGTTCTACGAAGCGATCTTAGCCCTCAGATTACCTTAGGCGCATAGCTACCCTATGCACTGAAGTTGATCTTAGGGCAAAGATCGCTTCGTGAAACGGGGCCCTAGAAGTGATAAAACGTCCTCAGGGCTTCTAGATTATGGTAGCCCAACTCCCGTGGCTAGTGATCTTCAATGTTGGGCTAGTAAATAACTAATATTGCCATTCCCAAGGGCTAGTGAAAAAAAAGGTCAAATGTTGCAGTTAAGTCTGTTTTGTAAATATGAATATCCTGACCCCACCCCAACCCCCATTGTTAGTGTTTTTAAGCTGTATCTCCCTCTTTAGGTGACATCTTATTATTACTAATATTTAGTAAAATTGTATTAACTTAAAGTAAAGTAGGGCTAGTGAATTTTTAATAGTGCTTAATACATTTTTTAAATCACTGATCCCATGGCTAGTAGATTTTATAAACATTATAGAAGCCCAGGTTCTTTAAAAAAAAAAATCAACCCCCCCCCCCCCCCCCCCCTATAATTTGTGACATGCTACATCTGGTCACATTAATAAAGCATTGTTAAATGACAATTTGAAAAAAAAAAAGTATGTGTTCGATGACCCAATGCTTTACACAAGTACATTGTATTTACTATACTGACATCAGTGTTGATTAACCTCCACTTGACTACATGTTACTCTAGTGTCAAATTTGAACCCAAATCAATGCAAACATACAAAATATACATTGTATGACAGATTGTCACACTACAGATGTACATGTATATAGTGTGATCCCAGCTTGCCAGGTGGCATTTATGTAGGCCCAGGAGTATGGAATAATTGACAGGACCAGGTACTAAATGGTGGAACTTGTGAACTATTTTTAATGAATTATGGTTATTAATCCCCTACTGGTCCAGCCAGAGAAGACTGTATGTTTCCACTCCGTCCTTCTGTCCGTCCCTCTGTCCATCTACAACTTGTCTGACTTTTCTTCAGCAGTGCCTTAAGATACGCTAACCTAATAGATCACAAATGATACTAATTCAGTCAGAGCAATTCAAAGGTGAAAACAACTTACCAATCATGGTCACTAATTTGCCAATGTAAGCTAAAACTCCGAGGAAAATAATAAGGTAAGCTACACACACATATCGGTAATTGAGCTGACGATGGCTGGTGTTTTTCTCATCAGGTGTTAACCGCTCAAGCTAATGCGGGATATGTGTTGGAGCAGGCTATCTGATCATCTTTTTTTACGCAATAACCATTTATTACCTAATGTGGCTTATCCGGTGCAGCGGGCGCTACACGTGAAATTACAGTATGTTGTTACATGTGTGTAAGACAAAAAACAGATTTTGTAAATTTGGTGATTTTTATATTTACAGTTTCAGGCCTCTCAACAGAATAGACCTCCATCATTGACCAAAAGTTATCTCAAAGCCTTTTGGAAGATGCTCCTGTTGGCAGGAATATTCCGCTTGTGTGGTGACTTGTGTTCCTTTGTTGGGCCAGTCTGCATCGAGTACATTATCGACTATGCTTACGATGTTTCCAGTACAGATTATCAACCAAGCTACAATTCTTCTTCATCTTTGGTTTGTATATATTCATTCTGTATGTACTGGTAGTGTGAGAATTCACAACATGTTCCATATTATAAAGCAGTTGTTACTGTAAACAGGTATTGAAGGGTGGGTCAAGGAGCAGGTGCACCGTCAAAATTTTAGAAAACCCTCTGCCTAAAATATAACATATATATATATGAAAAAAATCCCTTTTTTTAGGAGAGAGATATAGAAAGTTAGAGAAAGAGAGGGAGAGAAAGAGAGGGGCAGCACATCTAACTGGAGAAGACTCTGATTGTCTTTTCACTACCACCGACTTTATGCTAGGTCCACCGACTTTATGCTAGGTCCACCCACTTTATGCTAGGTCCACCCATTTTATGTTAGGTACACCCACCTTATGCTAGGTCCACCCACTTTATGCTAGGTCCACCCATTTTATGTTGGGTACACCCACTTTATGCTAGGTCCACCCACTTTATGCTAGGTCCACCCACGTTATGCTTGGTCCACTCACTTTGTGCTAGGTACATCCACTTTATGCTATGTTCACCTACCTTATGCTTGGTCCACCCACTTTAGGCTAGGTCCACCCACTTTAGGCTAGGTCCACCCACTTTAGGCTATGGCAACCTACTTTATGCTAGGTCCACCCACTTTATGCTAGGTCCACCCACTTTATGCTAGGTCCACCCATTTTATGTTAGGTACACCCACCTTATGCTAGGTCCACCCACTTTATGCTAGGTCCACCCATTATATGTTGGGTACACCCACTTTATGCTAGGTCCACCCACTTTATGCTAGGTCCACCCACATTATGCTTGGTCCACTCACTTTGTGCTAGGTACATCCACTTTATGCTATGTTCACCTACCTTATGCTTGGTCCACCCACTTTAGGCTAGGTCCACCCACTTTAGGCTAGGTCCACCCACTTTAGGCTATGGCAACCTACTTTATGCTAGGTCCACCCACTTAATGCTATGTCCACCCACTTTATGCTAGGTCTACCCACTTTATGCTAGGTACACCCCCTTTATGCTAGGTGCAATTGATACATTAAAAATTTATAATTTAATGAAGGGTTCTTTGTTTTTCCAGCTTTTCCCATATGTAACGCTTGGGGAGTTTGTTTGGAATGGTTACATTTTGTCTGTGATCATTTTCCTAGCCTCCATTCTACAGCATAGCTTCTTTCAAAACCACCACTTCATCGTAATTCGAGAAGGCATCCGACTGCGCTCGGCTATCCAGGTATGACATTATTAAAAATGGATTCCATCATCTGGTGAATTCAATAATTATCTTGTTTGTTATGACAGTTCAGAGATACATGTTTGTGATGAGATTTTGAAGATATTTTATATTGCCAATGGTTCGGTGTCATCTTTATGCTAAATTTATTTTGAAAATTACTAGCTGTAATTTTTTTTTTTTTAAATCATTCTGAGATTATGTTTTTAGCAAAGGTATATTTTTAAAGTGCTTTGAAACTAATGAATTTCTTACCTGTCATATCTTAATTTTTTCTTCCTTAAATTAAATTTTTATTTAATCATTCTCCCATACATGTACTTACTTACAAACAGACTGTGTTTTAAAATATTGAATTATAGGTTCTAACTTCATGTAATATTTTTTTCAGAGTCTTGTTTACGACAAATCTCTGAAACTGTCCACTCTGGTGATGAGTTGCGGAACCACCACAGTTGGTCAGATTATGAATCACATGACCATCGATGCCACCTTTCTCATGCATCTGTTCTTCTTCATCCACTACATTTGGGCTATGCCGCTTATGGTTTGTATTTGTCATTGGATATTATCTTTTAATGTATGTCAGTGCAGGAGGTAGCCCAATGGTAAAACACTTGTCTGATAAAACAGCGCTAGCCTGATGCGCGATCGATCTAGGATCGATTTCCGTTGGTGGGCCCATTGGGCTATTTCTCATTCCAGCCAGTGCTCCACAACTGGTGTAACAGAGGCCGTGGTATGGGCTATCCTGTCTGTGGGATGGTGCATATAAAAGATTCCTTGCTGCTAATTGAAAAGAGTAGCCTATGAAGTGGCGACAGCGGGTTTCCTCTCTCAATATATGTGTGTCCGTAACCATATGTCTGACGCCATATAACTGTAAATAAAATGTGTTGAGTGCGTCGTTAAATAAACCACTTCCTTCCTTCTTTTTATAGGTGATTATTCTAGGATTGATCCACACTGGTAGACCCATTGGGTTATTTCATATTCCAACCAATGCTCCATAACTGGTGTAACAGAGGCTGTGTTATGTATTGTCTTGTCTGTGGGATGGTGCATTTAAAATATTCCTTGCTGCTAATAAAAAAGAATAACCCATGAATGGCACCATCCAGTTTCTCCCCTTATTATCTGTGTGGTCCTTAACTATATGTCTTGATGCCATATAACCATAAGTAAAAACGTGTCGATGCATTGTTAAAGTAAAATGTTGTTCTCTCTTGTAATGGATGTAGTGGTATATAGCTCCATGGTAGAGTGCTTGGTTGAGGTGCCACACAACTGGTATATCAAAGGCTGTAGTGTGTCGTTTCCTGTCTTCTGTAAAAATGCATGTAAAAGATCCCTTGCTGCTGTGTGTTTTTAATAGGAATAACCTTTGTGAGTGTAACATGTTTCCTCTGACACTAACTACATGTAAACCACAATCTTTACCTGGAAAGGTGAGTGAGCGCACCCGCTCCCCTCCACACTCGCCTAGAAAGTTTTAGGAGAGTTGCAACCAGATTTCTCGGAAGTAAAATTAAAAAAAATATTTTATCTAAAACTTCAAGTGATTGCTCGCCTAGCACCATTTCAGGAGAATGATCTTCAGCTTGCCTTGATTTTACTCATGGCAAGTCTCAAAAATTATGAATACTGTAGGTTACATACATGTAGTGTATGGTTAGTTTTTTTTTTTAACTGAAAGTATATAGTTTGGAAATTTAAAAAGGTATGAGGTGTTTATTTACGAATGCCACTGCACCATGTATAAAATGTGTCACTTGTTCTGTGTTATCATTAGTATGTATTCTCAGGTCATTCTTGGCTTACTGTTCCTGTACCTGAAGCTAGGAGTAAGCGCAGTGATTGGTGGGATGGTTGTCGTTCTGTGTGGTCCACTCATGTACGGAATGGGTGTTGTCCTCTCAAAACTACAGAAGAGGGTTCTGGTGAGTAGTTAAACAACAATGTCATTCTTTATGATTTTTAGAGGGAACTTTAAATCCGTGATCCTAAGTTTCTGAAGTATGTACATTTTCTGTTTTATATAAAATGCATTTTTAGGTACTGGACCATTTCATCCAGAACACTGTTTATTGCACTTAATTATAAAGTTTTTAAAACACTTTGACTTCTATACAAAGTTTTAAAATATACTTATCTTGATTTTATGTATTGTATTATATTTTTCACCCACAGCTCCTTACACTGTGGTTTTACATAAATAAATCTAAATAATATTTTCATATACTTACCATTTGTGACACTCAATAGCCGATGTGTATTTGTGTGCTGGGGTGTTGTTAAACATTCATTCATTCATTCTGTTTATTGCAAATAATTTTAAAACTAATGATTCAAAGTTATAGTCCTTCCCATCATTCTATAAAAATGGTTTTTGTAAATAATTCCAGTTTGGTTTGACATCAGAAGTGTTTTGGAAATAACAAAAAAATAATATTTTTGTGTGCAATTTACAAATCAACCAGCTTTAGAAATAAATAACTTATAGTAAATCCACAGGATGAAAAAATGTGTTCTCTGTGGTATGGAGTATAAGTAATTTATGAATTATTACAGCTTTCTTTATTACTGAATTAATTACATATATAAATAACTTGTAGTAAATCCATAGTATGAAAAAAGGCATTCCCTGTGGGTCGAACTATAAGTAATTTATGAATAATCCCTAGGCCCTGTGTTGTATATATATATTATATGTGCAACTTTTGGTCTCTACAATCTTCAGCAGTTATTTGCAATGAACAAATTGTTCTAATGGGACAAAAAGGAGACCGTTATATGCAATACAAATGCTAAGATGTCCAGAAACATTTGATTTAACAAAATCGATAATAAAGAATGCAGTTAAAACAATGTGTAATTTAATAATAAAGAAAGCTGTAATAACTAAAATATTTTGCATCACCTAATGACTAATTGTTTTCTGGTCCATCGAGATATGAACGCAAAAACCTTTGCACCTCTCAACCAGTCAGATAACTGTACAGTGTACAGACGCAAAGAAAATTTAATTATTAAAATAGGATGGGATCATTAGTTGGGGAAATAAATGTAATTCTTTTATCACAAATTCATGAAATGGGTTTGTTTTCGTAATGGACTAGTACATCCTATGACTAACATTTAATTTTTTCAAGGTTTAGAATTGCCAAAAAAGCATAATAATGCTTAAAAGAGAATTCTTTGCACCCCACCCTCTCGTTGACATGCTTAGTATTATTAATTTAACTTTACAGTATTATGCACCATATTATTCACAAT
The DNA here is from genome assembly GCF_016097555.1 of Gigantopelta aegis. NCBI lineage: Eukaryota > Metazoa > Mollusca > Gastropoda > Neomphalida > Peltospiridae > Gigantopelta > Gigantopelta aegis. The sequence goes on from NC_054701.1 coordinate 39,155,817, forward strand.
ATTATATTAATATAATCTGGACTTCAGAGGTTATGGTATGTACTGTCTTGCCTGTAGGAAAATGCATATAAACTATATTAAAAGATCCGTTACTGCTATGGGTACAAATTTAACAGGTTTCCTGTAAGACATGTCAGAATTTATCAAATGTTTGACGTCCAATAGCTGGTGATTAAAACAAAATCAATGTTCTCTAATGGTTTGTTAAACAAAACAAACTGTAACTTTTAATTAACATCATCATTATCATTCATGTTTTGTAGGTGTTTACTGACAGGCGTATAAAACAGGTGAACGAACTCGTACATGGAATGAAGGTGATCAAGCTACTGGCCTGGGAAGACGTGTTTGCTAAAAGCATAGAGAAAACCAGAGCTTTGGAAATCCGCTTACTATTCCCCATCATGTGCATCCGGGGTCTCATAGGTGAGCACACTAAGTCTTATACTTGATTGGATGGATATTCTGTAACATGCCTGTATTCTGTTAAGTTTCAGGCATGTCTACCTTGGGCACGAAGTCTGATTGTGCCAGACTTCCCGTCCAGGGCAGGTCAAATTCACACACAAGACACTACACAATACACTACACAATACAATTTATAAACTGGCAGGGGTGGACTGATAATACCTTGGTACCAAATACAAACTGGCCCTGTACTTATAAAACTCTAAAAGTCTCTAATATAATGGCAACATATAGAATTACATATATGTGTGAATTCATTAAATATTTGAGTCTAGACTGAAAGTTTTGTAAGTATTGGCCCAGCTATATCAGTCCACCCCATCCCACCCCACAAAATGGTTTGGATTTCATGGTTTCTATTTCTTATTAACACTTCTCTAGTTCTTCATCTGTTTTATTAATAACGTTTTTAAATCAAAAGTGTTCTTCTTAGCTCACAAAGCCAACTTGTCTTACATCCTAAAACAAAAAACTAAATTTTTTCAGTTAATCTGTTATCTGCAAAATATTTCTGCTGGCCAGACCTGTGGTTAAATTAAAATGAGTAGAATAAGAAGCATGAGTATTTGATCTTTGAAATTTATTATGGCAAACGAGTTACTAATTCTTGGGGCGAAAGCTAGTTGAGTAATCTAATTATTAACCATGCAATATTGGTGGGATGAAATGGATTATTTGTCCTATAATACTGTCATGTCATGTCATAGGGTTTTACGTTCACATTCAGAACACCTGTCGTAGGCACAAGAGCCGGCCTTGGCCGGCTCCTCCGTCCATGACAGGAAAGGTGGGTAGAGGGGAGAGGAGGGACCGCCTGCACTGGCAAGTGCAAGGGAGCACCAGCAGCCCGATCAAATCGGTAGCAGGCGGGTGGGGGTGGTGGTAGTGCTATGGAATTTGAATGGAGCAGTTAAATGCCAAAGAGAAAAGGGTGCGCAATTTTGATTGAGGGAATTTGGCGCAATTTTGGACGGTCGGTCGAAAGGTAAATGGCCGAGCTAATATAGGTTTTGATATTAGTGAATCGAGAGTAGCTAGTTAATTTTAGACCTTTACGATGCTGTGGTGTCTCCCTAGGTTGCCCATAGGGCCCTTATAAAGGGCTTGACCGCTTCTGGTCAAGGCATCACCAAGTACCAAGTTATTACCAGCAGCAAGTATTGGGGGTTTGGGTGGGGAAGGCCGATATTCTTTTGTTCAGCTTCCCCCGGGTGCATTGCAATTGTGTACTCGGAATGGTATTCTTTTGTCCGGTTCCTTATTAGAGTTGGTGCTGGGCCATTAAATGGGGGCGGGTGCATTGTTATCATTAGTCAATGCACCCTGTGTACTGATGCAGTGAGCGTGTAGTCTGTGTGTGAATCCTAGTTTTGTGTTAAGGTTGTACCTAATTGTCTTAAGTCCCTATTCTAGTGAGTTCAACGGTCATTCATGACCACTCATCCCCCTCCGTCCTTGTATATCATTGAATATAATGACGGAGGGGGAGTTAAACTAGCCTAGCTATCTAATTTGAAGGGTTAAACCCTTATAGTGTAGGTATTGGTTTAAAAAGCCTAGTGCTTGTCATACTTAACTTTATTACCAATGCAATAAACGAAACTAACGGTGGCAAGTAGCAATTGTATACATATATTCACCAATCTAGGTATTTAGTTTGAAGAATTTTGATTCCCGCCCCCTAAATATAGGATTTTAGTAGGCTTACTTGGTTTGTCTTCAGGCTATCTGGATAGTTGGGTGTCGGTTTTCCTGCATGTCTTTGCTTCTGGAACCCTAGTTGACTTACCTTAGTTAGCTAGGATGGAATGCATCAGTAATAAAAAAAACAAAAAAACCAAAAAAAAACATGGTGCGGGTGCAAAGACAAATTCGTGCAGTTTATTTACAGTTAGGTGTAGTGGGGTTCTTGATCCGTGATTGGCTGGATTGGACCAATGAGAGTGCTGCAAAAAATAGGCGATAATTAGTGGTGTCCTATCTTGGTTGATTATCTAACGATGTTGATTGGCTGGTTAATTAGCCAATTGGGTTACTGCGACTTCGATCCTGTCTTAGTGACAAAGACAGAAAGAAAAAAAAGAAAAAAACCACGAAAAAAAATAAAATAAATAATAATAATAAGTAAAGAAAATTAATAATAATGTGTCGTTAGCGGGTGGTGTATGCCAGTTGTCAATCACGAGCTTCAGAACATGAACATATTTACAGTATATATAATACTGAACCGGGTATGTGCTTATATAGTGGAAATATTCTAGGCCAAGATGTAAAATCAAGTCCCCTTTAAATATCATTCCTGTTCTTCACAACTCGTATATTAAGCTGTGGTATGTTCTGTCCTATCTGTGGGATCCCTTGCTACTATTATACATTTTTTTTCTTGTTTGAAACACTTTTTTGTTGATTTTAACTAACTTTTGTTACCAGGTTTTATTGGTATGGCAGCACCGACTATTGGGGCCATAATTGTAAGTGTTTAATAAGTTTAGTATCATACATTGATGTATTTGATTTATATTTAGTACATGCATGGTTACCTGTTACACTGTTTTTGTAAGTTTGTATAACACATGTATTAGCACATTATGTAAGTTACTGTATCGTGTCTGTATTGATGTATCCTGTAAAGACCACCCACTTATAATTTAAACTGCTGTTTTTTTTATAAGTCCACTGGGTAGCTAACTGCATGATTATTTCAGATGTTTTTATAAATTTAGTAACATACATGTAATTGTTATAGTATCATGTATCTTTATTAACTACATGTAAGTACCACTGAGACAGTTAGTTATTTTATAAGTTAGCCATTTAATGAAATGCTTGTATCCTTTGTTTATATATATGTTTTATTTCAAGTATGTTTGAGAGTAGCATTAGTACTGCAGTTTGCGATGATTTGTGTAGTTTTTGTTTTTGTTTGTGTAGTTAGTATTAGCACTGAACTTAGTGTAGACAATAGAAGACATGGTAACAACCAAAACAGCAAGGACATACCTAATTGGGGATGGGGTGGGAGTGCATGGAGCAAGCTCTGGGTGGGAAGAAAATTTTGACAAATTATCTATGAAACGTTAAAAACTGCAGAAACCCACAGATGTTTTCAATAAAATATCTGTCATGGCCAGAAATTATTTTGCCAAATTACACATACATGTATAGTAAAATTCACTAATTGTTTTTAAAATTTGCACTTGGCAAATTTGTCTAGTGGAAGAGTAGAAACACAAAGCCTTTTATTCTAAAAGTGTCCTTAGCTAAAGAAGACTGTGTTTGTGGGTGTGGGTAATTTTTGGCATGTTTCCATCAGAGAACTGTTCAAGCACGCCTGTTGTGGGCACAACTTCCGACTTCACCAGAGAGTTCTGTCCATGACAGGAGACTATGCTATGTAATAATGTGCTCTAATATATATGTGGGTTTTTTTTACCTCACACCCCACCCCTTCCAGATATTTCAGACTACATACATTTACATGTAGGCTTGGTTTGGTCTGAAATGCTTAGAAATAAACTTCATGTGAATCTGGTAGTTTGTTAGTTTTTTTTTTTTTAAAGATCCTTGATCTTTTATTTTTAAATGGCTGTGATATCTTAATACATGTAGCATGTTTTAGGATTAAAAATATTCCAGATATAGTGTCTTTGATTAAAGATCAAGTAGCCAGCTCAACATTTTTATTTGTCAGGGCTAGCTTTGGTTGAGTAGAAAAAAGTTTGCGACGTTATCTATTAAACTTCAAACATTGCAGAAACCCAGTCATTTTCTCACAAAATATCAGTTATTAAATGAATTTATTTTGCCAGATTAAAATAAAATGTGCAAATAGTTTTTAAAATTCACAATTTACAAATTTGGTGAGTGCCAGAGTTAGCATTGTTTGTCATAAGACTTTTAGCTTGAGTGCAGTACATAAAACATATCTATAATAACTTCTACTAACAGTTGTTCAGTGTTGATTGCACTTGAAGCCAATAAAATTTAAATATTAAATTAAGGTGTTTTTATTTTTAACTTGACATCTGTATATTTTGTATCTTAAAAAAAGAGAGAAGAAATCCCTTTTTTCTTTTCAATGTGTGTACATGTACGTTTCATCTTGCATGTTAATTTCACTATCAGTTTTAATTTTCCTTCTTACTTCAGACCTTCAGCCTGTACTCATACCTGGGTGACCACCCGCTGACCGCTGGCCGAGCGCTGTCCACTTTGGCACTGTTCAACCTGCTGTCGTTTCCCCTGTCTTTGCTGACCATCTTCTCATCGTCGCTGGCCAACGCAATGGTCAGCAACAAGCGTCTCGTACCATTCCTCACTGCCCTCGAAATGACCGACACAGAAAAACTTGGACGCCGCACCCAGTCAATTGCTGTCGAGACATCGGACAATGAGGTTTGGGCATTCAGTTTACTTTATTTTGGTGCTTGTATCTTACTAGATAAAATTTATATATGTTAAGTTTATAATCTTTTATTCTTTAAATGGTTTAAATAAATAGTTTTCAGGAGCTGGAGGGGAATGTGTGAAATTAAAGGAATTATTTCTTTGTTGGTGAAATAATTTTCATACATATGTTTAACCATTGTTTGATGCCCAATAAACAATGTACTTTTTTGTGCTGGGGTATTGGGGTATCCATATATCTATATATCCATATATTCATCCACCCACCCTTCCATCCATCTGTCCATCCCCACCCATCCATTCAATCATTTATCCAATCATCCTTCCATCCTTCCATCCACCCATCCATCCATCCATCCATCCATCCATCCATCCATGCATGCATCCATCCATCCACCCATCCACCCACCCATCCATCCATCCATCCATCCATCCACCCACCCAAAAATCCACTCGTCCCAAACCATGCCATGCCATGCCATCCTACGCCATCCTATCCAATGTGGCGGAACGTAGCTAAGTGATATAGCACTTGCTTGATGGTAGAGTCCATTGGTGCTATTTCTTCTTCCAGCCAGTGCTCCACAACTGGTGTAACAAAGGCCGTAGTATGTACTATCCTGTCTTTGTAATGGTGCATATAAAAGATCTCTTGCTACTAATCGGAAAGAGTAGCGGGTTTCCTCTCTCAGTATCTGTCTCAATGTCTCATCCTTCCATCCTTCCATCCATCCATCCATCCATCCATCCATCCACCCATCCATCCATCCATCCATCCATCCATCCACTCGTCCCAAACCATGCCATGCCATGCCATCCTATGCCATCCTATCCAATGTGGTGGAACGTAGCTAAGTGATATAGCACCTGCCTGATGGTAGAGGCCATTGGGCTATTTCTTCTTCCAGCCACTGCTCCACAACTGGTGTAACAAAGGCCGTAGTATGTACTATCCTGTCTTTGTAATGGTGCATATAAAAGATCTCTTGCTACTAATCGGAAAGAGTAGTGGGTTTCCTCTCTCAGTATCTGTCTCAATGTCTCATCCTTCCATCCTTCCATCCATCCATCCTTCCATCCTTCCATCCATCCATCCACCCATCCATCCATCCATCCATCCATCCATCCACCCAGAAACCATCCACTCGTCCCAAACCATGCCATGCCATGCTATCCTATGCCATCCTATCCAATGTGGCAGAACGTAGATAAGTGATATAGCATTTGCCTGATGGTAGAGTCCATTGGGCTATTTCTTCTTCCAGCCAGTGCTCCACAACTGGTGTAACAAAGGCCGTAGTATGTACTATCCTGTCTTTGTAATGGTGCATATAAAAGATCTCTTGCTACTAATCGGAAAGAGTAGCGGGTTTTCTCTCTCAATATGTGTGTCAGTGTCTGATGCCACATAACCGTAAATAAAATGTGTTGAGTGTGTCGTTAAATAAACCATTTCCTTCCATGCCATGCCATGCCATCCCATCCCATCCCATCCCATCCCATTCCATCCCATTCCATCCCATCCATCCATCCACTTGACCACAAACCAACCCTTTTACCCACACAAAACACCCATTTGTTTGCTCGATCGCTCTCTCACCCACTCACTCACACTTGTTGGTGAATCCAATTTCATTCCATTTTTATTTCCAGCTAGTGAAGTTGGACTCCAGTGTTTTCATCGATGGCGAGGATGGGATTCCTCTGACGAACCTGCGCACCAACATGTCGTGTGCCGGCTCCATGAGCAGCGTGGCGTCGCGCACCCCGACTCACAGCCGACAGAACAGTGGCGCCTCCCTCCTCGACGCCCTCGACAACAAGCGACTCAGCCTCAACCAGAACGCTTCCTATGAGTGTCTCGACGTCAAGCCCAACACGATGATCAGGAAGACAAGCGCTCCCGTGATCAGCACGGTAGATTCCGACCAGCACGTCCGACATCGGCACCACAGCACCGTGGTGTCAACAGCCGTGTCCACGGATGGGGGAGTGGAGGACGGAGATGACGTGACGGTGATCGAGCTGCGTATTGTGGTGGAGATCAGCAAGGGGTCGTTCTCGTGGGACGTCAGCACGAAGGAGCCTGTCCTCACAGATATCGATGTGAAGATAGCTGCAGGTGAGATAATGGGCTACTGTGATTTAAAAATATATATAATTTTATATATTTTTTTAAATTCCAGAACATCTTTTTTTTTCTCTCTCCTTTTTAATTCCATCTCAGTTTTTTCCTGATTTGTTGGCTCCTCCTATCTTCAAGTTCTTTTGCTGTTCACCTCTACATCCTAATTCATGTCTACAAACATGACAGGTGCTTGTCTCTTTTAGCTATCTGTGCCACACCCCAGCCATTTCCATCAGCTTTTGCTGTTGATTTAGTCTGACCACTTTGTAAAATGTTCTGTGATTACTTCAAGCTCCTGTACTCCACTATTAGCAATGACTAATTAGTGCCATGGGCCAGATCAGTTTTAATAGGTTGCAAGGAGTGTTGATTTGTTGTCACGTCTGAGGAAGGAATAGAAAGGAATATTTTATTTTAAAGTGACAGTCCCTAATTTTTAAACACTACAGCTTGTTTTTCACTATTTGAGCCATTTTTGACAACTGAAATCAGACATTACTTGGGTTTTATTGTTTAGATTATCAATTTCTGTACATCTGAAGTGTTTCTGGTCATCCTGGTGTTTCTAACACCACTAAATGCCTTTTATATATTTAAAATAACATCTCAGAAGTAACGATTATGGAGACAAGCTGTAGTCTCTTTTTAATAATATTTCCCTTTTTCAATGTCACACACTCTTGATTCACTCTATTATAGCTTTAACCAAACTTAGTGTCTATTTTCATGAATTGAAATTATAGCCTGCGACTTTAATGACCCGTGAAAACATGAAATGGCTATTTGATGTCGGACATGTGCTAATCTTAAATGACCCAGTAGATCTCTATTTACATTTAAACCTTGTAAAGTCTGAACCAAATTGCTAACAACTACGATAAATTACTCTCCTACTTTTAATTACTGTTAGATGTCCCCCAATTTTGTCCAAACACAAATTTTGAAAAAAACATTACAGTGACACAGATTCCACATATGAGACTGTAACAATGTCACCAATATCGACTTGGATGAGAATGCATAGAGCAAAATACATGCAGTTTGCCATTTTCAATTGTTTATGGAATACTCCTCAAGGGGCGTTGATCGATATGACTTAATCTAACAACGTCATGACATATACGCTAAGGTATAACACACTTATTATGACATCAGATTAATTATGTCACATACTTAGGAGGGTATTCCACCAAAAATCAAAATGGCAGACAGTGAAAAATTGCATGTGTTTTGTCCTAGGAAATGTTAACATAGTCGCTATAATCGATATTGTTTCAGTCTAATATGTGGAATCCATGTCAGTGTAATGTTTTTTTAACGATTTTTGTTTGGATAAAAAGTGGAGAAAATCTAACGGTAATTAAAGATAGGAGAGTAATTTATTGTAGTTAACAATTTGGTTCGGACTTTAAACTGCATAAACGGGATTTAGCTCAGTCGGTTGAGTGCTCGCTTGAGGTACTTGCATCGCAGGATCGAACCACCTCGGTGGATCCATTCAGCTGATTGGATTTTTTCTCGTTCCAACCAGTGCACCACAACTGGGCAAAGGCCGTGGTATGTGTTTTCCTGTCTGTGGGGAAAGTGCATATAAAAGATCCTTGCTGCATTAGAAAACATGTAGCGGGTTTCCTCTGATGACTACGAGTCAGAATTACCAAATGTTTGACATCCAATAGCCGATGATTAATTAATTGATGTGCTCCAGTGGTGTCGTTAAACAAAACAAACTTTAAACTGCATAATGTCACAAGATGTGGACACATCTAGAAATGAACATGACCAAACAGTGGAAAAACTCTGTGATAAAGTGTCTGCCTGATATGTCATCAGCTGTAGGATCAATTATTCTTGGTACATGTATGTACTGATCTGTCTATGGAAAAGTGCATATAATAGACCCCTTGCAGCTAATGGAAAACATTTGTTGTTTTTCTAAAGGACTATATGTTAGAATATAACATGTTTGACAGCCGATGATTTATAACAAATTTAAAACTTTGTCAGAAAGTTTGAAACAGATACATGTAAGTAGTATTTTAGGTTTTGGCTTGCACAGAAAATGTTTTTTTTGGTAAAGCATCTTAGGGGCCATACACATTTATTAACATTTTCATGAGTTTTAATGAATAATTTATTTAGCACCTAGTTACTAACCACCTATTTCTATCTTGCAGGAAAACTTGTCCTAATTGTAGGTCCGGTTGGCAGTGGGAAGTCGTCTCTTCTGGCAGCCATGTTGGGTGAGATGATCACCGTGTCTGGCTGTGTGGAATGGGCGAGGTATAAAGATGTCAGCTTTTTAAAACACCGTACAGTATGGAATTAGAAATGATACCCCAAAAAGCTAAAAAAAAATTGTATCATGTCTTAGGTATTGTAAAATCCCATCCCATCCATCCCCATCCTCATCTCCATCTCAAACCACCTCACCCCATGCAACCCAGCGCCACCCCACCCCATGCAACCCAGCGCCACCCCACACCACCTCATCCACTTGCCATCCCCATCCTCATCCTCATCCTCATCCTCACCACATCCCCGTCCCCATCCCCATTCCCATCCCCATTCACCATCCCCCATCCCCCATCCCCCATCACCATCACCATCTCTTGCTGCTAATTGAAAAGAGTAGCCCATGCAGTGGCGACAGCGGGTTTCCTGTCTCAATATCTGTGTGGTCCTTAACCTTATGTCTGACGCCATATAACCATAAATAAAATGTCTTAAGTGCATCGTTAAAAAAAATTCTTTCTTTTTGTATTTAACCATAGGTATTTATTCTTATACTGGGAAGTTTTAGATTAATTATCAAAGTAAAATATTCTTCCATTGTTTAACTAAAAATTATTCAAAAACATTTATGCAGTGGAACATTCTATGAATTATACAAAGGTACCCGTAAGTGGTTGAAATTTCAACCCACAGACTAGGCAAGTCTCACCGCTGAAATAAAAATCTCTTACGTTATCACTCAGTTATACTTTTTCCAGTCTACAGGTTTTGTACCTAACTACATGTGATAGAATTTTCTTTTAGTTATTTACACAAAATAGATGTGTGATATACTCCCTACATGACATGTTTTTGTTGTTTTAGGAACATCAACATAGCACTTGTGTCACAAAGACCCTGGCTGATGAATGCTTCAGTCCGAAACAACATTCTCTTTGGAAAGAAGTTCTCGTATAAAAGGTTTGAAGCATTTGGAAATTGATGAAATTGCACGTGCGCATATGTGTGTTTGTGTGTATTGAGGGTGGGGTTTGTTTGTGTGTATTTGTTTTTAATCAAATATGTCTTCTTCTGACTGTCTTAAATATAAGTTTCTTTTTAAGGAAACCGGTGTTGGTGCGGTAGGCCACAGAATTGATGTATTTGTTTTTTTTAATTTCAATCAATGTTCCACAACTGGTATATCAAAGGCCATAGTGTGTACTGTCCTGTCTGTTGGAAAATGCATATAAAAAATCCTTCGCTGCTTTTTGAAAGGAGTCTCCTGCAGTTTCTTCTCTTCATAAATGTCTTAAAACCTACAAATATTAAAGACTTAATAGCTGTAGTTTAAGATATTCTGAAGTGTTATTAAAGGGACATTCTCCAGTTTGCTGCAAGTTGTAAGATGTTATCGACTAACAGAGACTTTTTAACGATTGTAATTACATATCAAATATATTTTTCTGCATACAATATTAGTGGCTGTATATTAAACGTGTTTCTGATCGTTCTAATATTTGTACTAGGTTAAATTTCATTTTATTTCCTAAAATGTTTTTTTTCGTATGTACGAAATTATTTGAAGACAGAATCCAGTTTGGGCTTCTTACAAATATCAAGACGACCAGAAACACATTGAATATACACACACTAATATTCTAAACAAGAAAATATATTTAATATGTAAGTTTAATCGTAGAAATATTTTATTAGTCGGAAACATCTTACAATGCAACAAACTCAGGAATGTCCCTTTAAAGAAAACATATTTTCCTTTTCTTTTTAAGGAACCAGATATGTAGTAGATGTATATAATTTTATTTAACTATGACTTTTTTGTTTGTTCAGGTATCGAAAAGTCCTTGCCATGTGTGCCCTTTATCAAGATCTTGAGATGTTTCCAGCTGGGGATTTGACAGAGATTGGAGAAAAGGTCAGGACACAAATATAGCAAAATGTGAAATAATGTAAATTTGTTCTTATAAGAGTGTATTTCCCTCACCCCACCTAAATCTAGTCAAGGTTTTTTTTGTTTATACCACCTTCCTTTCCCTAAATATCTATACAAAGGAATGGTTATTTTATTATCAGTGTATTTGAAAAACAATTGTATACAAATCTATCATTTAATTTATTTTATGTGCCTTATTAAATGTGTTTCTATTATATTCTGATATGATGAAAACTACTTTCAGGGCGTAATGCTTAATAGCTGTAAACATGTTTTTGGATGTGTGACTAGCATATTCTGATATGATAAACTACTTTCAGGGCATAATACTTAATAGCAGTAAACCTATTTGTGTGTGTTTTTGGATGTGTTTCTATCATATTCTGATACGATAAACTACTTTCAGGGTATAAATCTGAGTGGTGGACAGAAGCAGAGGGTTGCCATTGCCCGTGCTATGTATTCAGGAGCAGACACCATACTTCTGGTACCTTCTTTACTTTAAAACATTATTAAGTATCAACGTGTAGTACTGATGATCTGAAATAAGTTTTTCCTTGTTCAACCAATCAGTCAATCAACCAGCCAGTCGGCCATTTAACACATGCTTACATCCACTGAATGTTCAAGCACGTCCGTCTTGGACACTTACTGCGAAGTTTCCAGTGGATGTGTCGAAGACAGGGATTCTCTTGTTTGAATATGGATATAATTCTGAACCATACATAATACGTGTCCGGTTTTGAGGGAATTCCGATTAACAGAGGGTCCGGTTTTGAGAGATTTCACTGTACACTTGATATATAAGAGCCCAATTACTCGGTTACTACAAAGTGATTAATTTTGGTGTTTAATTGAAAGAGCTGTGGAAAAGTAATGTATAAGGGTGTTGGTGATATAAGCACAACTGATTAACAAATGAATTTCAGGGCACAATATTTCACGCAAACCGCCGTTCTGTTCGCGTGTCGGTTACGCAAGATTAAATTTACGCGAACCGCAAATCGGTTACGTCGTGACCTGTAGACGTTCAGAAATTAAAACTTGCAGACTTCACGATTACAGTAAGTTTATTCATGCAGACATACTACTAGTATTTCGACAAATGTTTTAGACTGATTTTTAGATACTTGATGTGCAGCAAACCAGTAGCCAACGGTATATTGCAACGGTTGGTAGCCTTTATTTGTTATTTATAAAAGAAAATTATTAGTCTAATCATACACCAGGGAATGGGCATTTTTCCTCCAAATGTATCTATTTTGTTTCAGTATTGGGCTGATATTTAGTCATTTTACAATAGCGTTAACTTCCTTCCGCAAGCTGCACAGAGGTTATAGAATACGGTGGCCCGATGTCCGAGGACAGTGGTTTTTAGATTCGGGCAACTAAAAATTACTTTTTGCAATCCCGATGGCAAATGGTGAATAATAATATAATAATAATAATAATAATAATAATAATAAATCTACAACACTATGATCGTACGAAAACAAAAGAAACATCTACAAGTCACTTCTTTCGATTTGCAAGCATTAAAGAAACTGTTTTATAAAATGTTTTCTTTTGTATTTTGTTTTAACTTTATGTTTGAGCTAAAAATTATGTATTTAAATATAATTTCAACGTAACTTTGAGGTAACCGATCAGGTAATCCACGGGTTACCCAAATATAATTCACGTAACAGAACAATTGGTTACCTAGGTAAAAAAACACGTGAACCGACTTCCGGTTACCTCAGATTTCGAAATATTGTCCCCTGAATTTGTGGTGAATTTATACATTAAGAATGTAGTTTTCCTGTCATTTGTTTTTTAAAAACAATATAAAGAGTATTTTATTAGCAAAATATTGTTTAGAAACAAAATGTATTTAGTATTTGATTGTGTCTTTGTGAGTGTTATAGGTCAGTCATAGACACAGTTGTTTAGGGTTATAGGTCAGTGATAAACAGTTGTTTTCCCATCCCAACCAGTGTTCTACCATTGGAACATCAAAGACCACAGTTGTATTTTCCTGTCTATTTAAAAGATCCCTCGTAGCTTTTTGGTAGAGTACACCACTAATTTGATCGATTATAGGTCACTAATTAACCAAATAAACCCATAGCACCTTTTCAGGGCAAGCTCTGGGTGAGCAAAACATTTTGTCAAATTGTCTATTAAAGGAAACATGTCACGAGACCATATTATAGCTCATTTTAAAAGCAAAATGATATAAAAATAATATACAAATAAGTTTATAACAATAAAATACGCGTAGTTAATTTAAAATGAAGAAAATACGCCAATCAGTATCAAAGTATGATTTATGCATATTTATTCGTGAGCGTTCGAAAAAAAAGGGAAGTGACGTCAGAACCGCTGTACTCTTCCATTGTTGTTAACTGTTTATATATGGAGTAAGGGCCTTACGATCTTTTCAGTCCAACAGTGCCGTACTGCGCGGCCTTTGGGTGTAAAAATAAACAGTTTAAACGATCGGGATTGTCTTTTTACGGTTTTCCAAAGGATTGTATCCGATGAAAGACGCGTGTATTTTATCGCAAAACAAAAGATTGGACACCAACACCGCATAGTACTTTGGTGTCAGCCTATTTTAGTATTAACAGCCCAGAGCCCGAACGTTACCCAGAGACAAAAACAGTACTCGGTTGCGAATGCCGAGGTATACATTGTACATATTTGGCACAAAGATACACCTCAGCATGATGTATTTATATATGTTAAAAAAAAATGTCGATTGTTATTCTTTTTTTTTTTTAAAAGAAGAGATTTTTCATGTTAGGCCTACATAACAAAATCTGTATTCACCGTCCGAAGAAGGAAATGTCAATAATTAATTAAATATGGCATATACAAACATAGGATTTGGCATGAGGATACAGCTCAGTATGATGTATTTAAATATGTTTAAAAAAAAAAAAAAAATTTAAATAATGATTTTAATCTTCGGGCGGAGTACGTCACAAAAACGTTCCTCATCGCCCGAAGCCCCAAAGTAACACGAAGTTCAATACAAAATAAACCACTGCTGTCGGTGTCGAAATAACTATTATGTTTCATCCACGGGCTGACTTGAGAATCGGAGTGTTGTTTTAGTTAATTGGTCCTTTCTTTCTGTGGCCTGCACATGTGATTCCTGATTGGCAGGTGTATGTTGCAGGGTATCGACCAGGTAAGTGATTACCACTGTCTAGACATATGTACAAAATACTTGCCAGTATTTTAAGATCACAGGGTATTGTTGGCGTAACCTGTCGTGACTATAGTACAATGTTAATGGACATTATCAGCCGCCCTGCTTCATTACTGTAAATAATGCTGTAAAACCTTTGATTAAGTAATAAGTAGACTTTCCCATCTAAAATTACAAAACTGACCAATTATGTAGTACCAAAGAAAAGTAAATTATCACTTTGGTATCGTGAGTGGTCGTTTTACTCTAACGCACCCTACCAATAGGCCTAATAATATGCTGCTTTTTTTTAAAGAGTGAAAAATACTATAACCTCATCTCGTTCTATTGATGCAAATTGAAATATATTTAGTTAAAAAGTTGATTATACTTTCAAGTCATTTATGTTGTTTTACAAGTCAGGTTAATGAAAGTGAAGCACCTTGTAAATTAGAGCGTTTGTTTACACTGTGCATACAGATTTCATTATGTACAGCCCGAACATGAAAAATGCGATATTTTCTAAAAAATAATAAAAAAAATTTTGTCCTACATTTATATTTTTTACATATTTAAATACATCATATCGAGGTGTATCTTTATGCTAAATATGAACAGTATACACCTTGGCATTAGGATCCAAGTTTTGGTTTTGTCTCTGCGTTACTTTCGGGCTCCGGGCTGTAAATTTGTCAACCGGTCTGGCACCATCGGTTTCTCCACCCTCCGACTCGCTATCCGTTTTTTCTTCAGTATCACTGTTGTAAGTAAATGTGTGTCTTTCTTCATTTACTAACAACTCAAATTGATACGGCAAAATGTTTTGCGAACGAACACTCATTGTTTTGGTAAGCTGTGCAAGTCTTAGATTCTTTATGAGTGGTACGGACTAATGCTTTTAAGTGTAAGGCTTCAGATCAAGCGACGCGTCTCTGACGTCACGGACCTCGTGATTACCCTGCTCATTAAAGATCGGCAATTTCTGCTAAGAGCTCGTATCGGTTTTTTTTTTATGGAGATATTTTAAGTAATAAATTTTGTTTAATTTTTTTTTTTAGGTGATTCAATTTATAATTAATTGTACATGGTTGGTGCCAAATATAGGTCACGTGACATGTTTCCTTTAAACTTTAAAAATTGCAGAATTCAACAGTTATTTTCAAAAAAATGTCAATTATTGCATGAAATTATTTCACCAAATTAAAATAAAATTTGCCAACTGCTTTCAAAATTCGCATTTGGCGAGTTCTAGAGCTAGCCCTGTTTTTGTTCAAGCCCCTTTCTGACCTGGAGAGGCAATCCAAGCTGCTAGATTGTGTCCCCAGGACAGCATGCTTGAACCTTAATTGGATATAGGCATGTCAAATACTTTTAAGTCAGTTAGTTTTTGGTAGAAGCTGCAGGTTTCCTCAATAACAGTTGTTAAAATAACCATATTTTAAACACCCAAGTGGCCATTGTTTAAAATTCACTGAGGTGGGTGTTAAACAAATATTGTTTTCCTTTACTTGTTTTCTATCTTGTGTGTGTATTTTCAGGATGATCCTTTCTCAGCACTTGATGCCCATGTAGGAAACCATGTTTTCGAAGAGGCCATTTTGAAACATCTGATACGCAAGAAGAAAACTGTTGTCTTGGTTACCCACCAGCTGCAGTATCTCACTCAAGCTAATGATGTGAGTTTATCATGGCAAAATAAATTTAAAAAAAACCCCAGTTTGCTATAAAACTCCTACCTCCACCTTCACTTTCTTTGAGTCTTAATTTTTGGGAATATAACACATTTTTCATCTGTCCTTGCATTTGGTTAAAATGTCAGGTTAAAGTTCTGTGGTTAAAGTTTGTATATTGTAACATTTTTACTAGTTTCTCAGACTTGGCCCTTAAGTTTAAAGGGAAAGTGCATATAAAAGATCTCTTGCTGCTTTTCAAAATGAGTAACCTTTTTTCTCTTCTCCCAAATGTTGAAATACATGTAACAATAAGTTAGTCAACAAATGGCTGTATTTTAAAATTTTCCTTTCCTCTTTCCTGGGCGGGATGTAAAGCACTCTCCTGATGCACAGTCGGTCTAGGATCGATCCCTGTCAGGTGACTCAATGGGCCATTTCTCGTTACAGCCAGTGCATCACGACTGGTTTATCAAAGGCCATGGTATTTGCTATCCTCTTTGCGGGATGCTGCATATAAAAGATCGCTGGCTACTAATGGAAAAATGTAGCAGATTTCCTCTCTAAGACTGTGTCAAAATTACCAAATTTTTGACGTCCAGTAGCCAATGATTAATAAATCAATGTGCTCTAGTGTTGTCATTAAACAAAAACTAACATTCCTCTTTCCTTTTAAAATCGTATTTAACATGTGGTTAATGTTTTTTCTAGTTGCCCTTAACTATTGAATCATTTAATGAATAATCTTTTAACTATTTACTACTTACTCTTGAATGTGACCACAGGACAAGATCAGGTCATTTGGACTCATATTAAAGTTTCTCTTACTGTTTTTGAGGAACGGGATGTAGTCCAGTTGTAAAGCGCTCGCCTGGTGCATTATTGGTCTGGGATCAATCCCTGTTGGTGGACCCAATGGGCTATTTTTTTATTCCAGCCAATGCACTACAACTTGTATGTCAACGGCCATGCTATCCTGTCTGTCTGATGGTGCATATAAAAGATCCCTTGTTACTAAGTGGGTTTCTTCTCTAAGACTATATGTCAAACTTTACCAAATGTCTGACATCCAATAGCTGATGATTAATAAATCAGTGTGCTCTACTGGTGTCGTTAAACAAAAACAAACTTTAAGTTATTGTTTTTGAATACTATTGAATACAGTTTTTTATTTTATGTTTTTGATAATGTTTTTGTTTTTTGTCAAGCAGGTCATAGTTATGAAGGATTGTGCAATCAGCTTCCATGGAAAGGTGAATCAGTTAAAGAAATATGACCTTGAACTCTATGAGTCATGGAGGAAAGCTGTCAAAGATGTCAAAGCCTTTGAAATCAGGTAACAGTACCATAGAATCAACTTCTAAAATTAGGTTTTATTTTAGGAAACTAAAGTACAAACTACAATAAATTACTCTCCCAACATTTGGTCCAGACAAAATTGTGAAAAAATCATTGCAATAACACAGAATCCACAGGCTAGATGGTAACCATGTCATCTATATTGACTTCGCTGAAATCTCCTAGGACAATAGCCATGTAGGCTGCCAATTTGCTTTTTTGTGGAATACTCTCCAAGAGGGGTGGAAGGATTGGATGTCATATTATTTCTTTTCACATTACCTGTCCACAAACAAGGGCACCTCCCCACCATGCAAGTGGTCTGGTCCGAACATCCCAACAGCCAATGGGATGGCCTAAATTCTTCTACTGCATACTGCTCTCTAGTTCCGGTCACATGACTGTAACTTCCTTCTTTTTCTCTTCGCTAAAGGGTCTGGACGTCCTTTTGCTTGGCTCTGTTTTGGAGTCAACTTTTTATAAGACCTTTGGTTTTGTATTCGTGTTTGGGTGAAATGTTTTTCACCTTCGTTTTCATTAGCTTTCATTAGCTTTGTTGACCGGCTTTGTGTTTGTGTCATGGTTGGTTTTTTCTTTCTCTTTCACAGATTGAAAAATTGTTATCATGTCTGATGTTAATGTTCAGCGACTTGTACGAGCGTGTTTACGCTGTAAGAAGTTTACTGTCGGCGGCGACCCACATGACTTATGTCTGGGTTGTGTTTCGTGTGCCCTTACTTCAAGATGCGACCTTGTTCGGGGTTATCAGATGTCGAATTCGCGGCTTACCTAAAGGTGTCAGCGAGGGCCAAGAAGGTGGAATTTTCGCCTTCCATAGCAGACTTCGTGGCGGAAGTGTACGCTCCATTTTGCCGTCCATGCTTCAAGAAACAATGGCGTCGATGGCAACCGTACCCAAACCGGCGGTTTCGGGGTCAGGTCCGGTTCCAGTCCCCTCTTCAGGGGGTGCGGCTTCTTCAGCTCCACCGATACCTAAGACTTCGGATGACAGGCCTGCGGTCTCTACGCAGCCCTCCAAGAAGCCGGCTCATTCAGATAGACGCTCCACGGATTCCAAGGCTCACCGATCTTCGGCGGGGAAGTCCTCTTCGGCGCATCGGAGCCGGGACCGTAGCTGCTCCACACGACCTATACGGCTCCCTACGGGTTTCACAGATTGTCAGCGCTGACCTTCAGTTGATGTGGCTTCCAAGGCCTCCGAGGGATCTAGACGGGACCGTCCACGGTCCGGTTTAACCGGCGGCTTCCATTACGGTAGATCGATTGGCCTGTGCTCGAGTTCTACGAGACTTTGGCGATGAAGCTCCTGCGGCATCTGTCATTGAAGAGCCCGACTCTGCGGACCATATGACTATGAGGGATTGCTTGGTGGCCGTCTATGACATGTTGCCGTCCTTGCCACATCCACCGACGCCGTCCAAGAAGGGACCGACACCGATGATAGCGACTTATGTCCCTCCGGAGGATGTGGTCATCCGTTCCTTGGTATCCATACGGGACCGCCCACGGTCCGGTTCTCCGGTATCTCCATCGGACCATGACCAGAGCGACTGGCCTGTTCACGGGTGCTACGTGACTTTTCTGATGATGTATCGGTTCTTGCGGTACTGGAAGATCTGGATGTGGCGGACCACCTGTCACTGAGGGCTGTCATATCTGATATGCTACCGCCGCTGGCCCATCCACCGGTTTCAGCCAAGAAGGGTCCGGTTTCGATGATCGCCACGGAGGTTCCACCGGCAGATGTCGGTTTTCGATCGTTGCTGCCACAGGCCCCCGTCGGTTTACACGGCTACCAGTAACCGGCCCATGCAGATCGTTTGTTCCAGCAAGCAGACAGAGCCCTGTAACGAACTGGAAGATTGCGTCATCGGCTCACCGTTCGGTACCGTCGTCTCGTGATTGATCGAAGTGGTACATCGTCCAGGGTTCCACCGGCTCCTGCCGGTCCGTGTACATCGTACCGTCCACACCAGTCGGCAGCTGATCCGGCGTTCAGGGTTTACACTGGCTCCTGACGGGACCGTCCACGGTCCGTGTTTCCGATTGCAGCCAGTACATTGGATCGAATTGCCTGTGCCAGGTTACTGAGCGATTTTCCAGATGATGCGTCGGCACCTTCCGTTATAGAAGATCTGGACACAGTGACCCACATGGCTGTGATGGATGGTCTCGCTGCGGTGTATGATATGCTTTCGTCACTGCACAGTCCACTGGCACCATTCAGGAAGGTTTCCGTTTGAGGACTGATCCGATGTCGAGGTTTACTTGAGTCGACTTCATTTGTGCCGTTCCCCATTCGTCACAACAAATGTATCCCGTCTTCAACCTATCCTTCAACAGTGTGGTGCCGGCCTTGGATGACGCTGTTTCCGGCGGGACCAGACATCTTCCTAGAACTTAGATCGGCGCGTCCTGTCGATGGCTTCAGTTCAGCGTAGATGTTGTACATGCTGTCCTATTTGATGTTTTCCTGGCGATCATAACTCCTCATGTGCAGGATGCCAGAGGATATGCCTTGTTCCAGCCGTCGACTTTGATGTTGGTCTACCTTATATCTTCCGTGACGTCGATGTGCACTACGATTGCACACTATCATCAACCGACTTGCCTGAAGCGATCCATTCTTGACTTTCAGCACAAGCCGGTAATCTTGGCAGACCTGTGGTCTACATACGGCTGTTTGCCGTGAAGGGGTTCGACGTTACAAGCGTTCCGGGTTGGTGACGAAGACGGTCTACTGGTCTGGTCACTTGTGTTGAGGTCCCGTGCACCGATATTCTCTTGTTTGAGGAAGGTTCAACGACATTCGGCAGATCGTTCTCTATATCCGGTGGCAATGCAAGACAGTCGCTACTTCCGCTGGTTCCGGAAGTCATCCAGTTGCCATCACGTGGTATGGGGTTTTTACCGTCGCCGTTTTCCTATGGTTCATTGCGGCTTATCAACTCACTGACGTTCACTGTTGTTACCGCCAGCGTTCGTGACCGATGCTGTCTAGATTGTCTCTGCTGCTGTTTCGCACCAGGTGGTGTGACGGCCGTGGATTTTAGCCGGTTGCTGTTTTGCGTTGCTTCACTTCCACGTATATCGGGCATATAGTGTAGCGAGTTGCTACGCTGTTTTGGCTCTTGCCTGTATCACGGGATCGCTGTTTCTGATGTCTTGATTCCTGAATCACTCTATTACTGTTTCATGAAGTATCATTGCAAGAGAATTTTGACGTCTGCGCAACATTTGATGCTTAGAGGTCGCGGTATCCAGTTTGTTTCTGAATCCATGCATTCAGTACAATAAAGCAGATTTGCTGATCCGGTTACCAGTCGCCCTGCAGTCCAGTCCCTGTTGGTGGCTGTGGTTTCCAGATGAAGCCGATCTACACATCAACCTGTTGGAGATGTTGGCAGTTTACAACGTCATCCTTCAATGGCGAGAGATGCTGTCAGGCGCCTCTCTCATGGTAGCCACAGACAGTATCACTGCAGCGGCTTACATCAATCGCCAGGCGGAACACACTCCAGCAGTCTGCTGCAGTTGACTTATCGTCTCTACAAGCTGGTCGACGAGATTCCGCTGCAACTTTGGTCTCGCCATATTCCAGGGGTTTCCAATGTGCTAGCCGACACGCTGTCTCGCCCATCGTCTCCACAGCCGACAGAATGGATGCTCCATCCAGAAGCGTTTCGATGGGTGTGCGTCAAACTTTGGACACCAAACATCGATTTCTTCGCCACACGATTCAACCATCAGCTGAGGGTTTACGTGTCTCCGGTGCCAGATCCCGAAGCTCTGGAGCTCGACGCCTTGGCCATCAGCTGAGAACAGATGGAAGCGTACGCTTTTCCTCCACCAATCCTCCTTCCAAGGGTGCGTCAGAGGTTTCATCTGTACCATTGTCGCCTGTTGCTCATTGCTCGTTGCCATCCAGGTTGTGGTATCCATCTTGCCGATCTGCATCCTTTACCACTGCCAGACTGGGATCATCTGTTGTTGCATCCCACGTCAAGACTATACCATCCTCGTCCGCAGTTGTTCCAACTGCACGCGTGGACTTTATCTCCAAGAGTTTGAGGAAGAAAGGCTTTTCTTCGCAGTCCACGGCGGCCATTTTGAAAGCGCACAGATCATCTACTACTGCAGCTTATAATGTCAAATGGCTTTGCTTTCACCGATGGTGTCCGGCAAAAAAACTCAAAACCTCAGACGATCCAGGTACCTCGTCTCGCTGCTTTTTTTGCTGTATCTGCGGACCGCTTTACGATTGAAGGGGTCTACCATCGCTGGGTACGTTTCGGTCATCGCTACTGTTCATGGTATCGCTACTGGAACGAAGTTATCGGGTATTCCTGCGATCCATAAGATGATCAAAGGGTTTTGCCTTGAGGATCAAGTACATCGGTTTCGGCCACCAAGATGGGACCTGAATCTGGTGTTACGAGCGTTATCGACCGCACCTTATGAGCCGATCGAATCCTCTTCCCTGCAAGACTTGACGCGGAAGACGGTGTTTTTACTTGGTTTTGCCACGGCTGCTCGTGTCTCAGAACTCCATGCTCTTGATGTGGACTTGGTATGTTTTCACTGAGTTCGTCGTGCGGTCAACTTGGGGTTACTCATGAACTTTGTTGCAAAGAATCAGTTACCAGACCAAGCGCCTTGTTCATATGATGTGCAGGCCCTCTCCTCTATCGTTGGTCCAGCGGACGTTGAGGACTTGGCGTTGTGCCCTGTCAGAGCCCTGCACCAGTACATCGAGAGGACCAGATCTTTTTGCCAACATCGCAAGAGACTTTTCCTCTCCTGTAACCAGAGTCGGTTGAGGGATATCACCAAGAACACGGTGGCCACCTGGATCCGGTCTGCTATCCTGACCATCTATCAGGAGGGTTTACCTCCTCCATCTGCTACTAATCGGCATGAACTCCGTGCCTTGGCTGCCACGATGTCCCTGCACTGCAACACACCCATTCAGCACATTATCACTGGTTGTTTCTGGGCTACGGACTCCATCTTCGCCAACTATTATCTGAGGGATATCTCCACAGAGGACGTTGAAGGTTTCCATCATCTGGGTTGTTGCTGCACAGACTCTGTTGAATACAAGCCGTCCTCGTCGCCTTTGATGTCTGTCGGATTCTGGGCTACATACCGAGATTTCCATCGAATCGACAGGTGAGGATTGCTTAGACTTTTGTTCTTTTGCACAGTTCACGCACTGGTGCCGGAACTTTTGTCTCGATAACCTTTACCCTGCACTGCATGTGGTTATTTGTTGTCGTTATTGAACTAACAGTTCTTTGGTGTACTAGACAGAAAACACTCGGAGGGCTTGTTTTGTTCAATGTTCTGACGGATGCACCTCATTACTTTGTCGCTTGTTATTACTAACACTTCAATACGTGAGGGGTTACCTAACACCTGCATCCCTGGTGGCTACGACTTCCCACCCTGTCAGAACCAGCATGTGATGTGGCTTCCGCCTCCTGGCACATTTTTTCTGGGAGCCGTACCTTCCACTGCTGACGGATGCCACCATTCTGGTTGTTGTTACTAACATCACCTGCATTGGTCTGTGACGGGCATCCCTAGGAGGAGGGCTTACCAGGGTTGGCCTCATTCTTCCACTAGTCGGCCTCTTTCCGGTTTGGGAAGTTGTCATAAGCATCTACGGATCTCGGCACCCACCACCATCTGTTGAATGCTGCCCTTGTTTGAGGACAGGTAATGTGAAAAGAAATTGAGAAAACTTGGAGTGTTTTCTCTTTTATAGTTACATTACCTGTCCTCAAGATTTCATCCCACCCGGGCCTCCCCGCTTCCTGTTCTCCGTGCGATGCACTCAGGGAAAAAGAAGGAAGTTAGTCATGTGACCGGAACTAGAGAGCAGTATGCAGTAGAAGAATTTAGGCAATCCCATTGGCTGTTGGGATGTTCGGACCAGACCACTTGCGTGGGGGGGGGGGGGGGGGGAGGGAGGTGCCCTTGTTTGAGGACAGGTAATGTATCTATAAAAGAGAAAACACTCCAAGTTTTCTCCAATTTAATTAAGACACCTACTTTACAAGCTTCCAGCCCTCTTGAAGAATATTCCATAAAAAAGTAAAATAGCAGACGACGAAAAATTACATGCTTTTTGTCCTAGGATATCTTAGCAAAGTCGAAGTAGGTGACATGGCTACATTCAAGTATGTGGAATCTGTGTCAATTTAATGGGTTTTTTCCACAATTTGTATATCAAATAACATTGTATGTGCTGTCACAATTAGAATTCATTTTAACAGGTGGTGAAAGATTTCTATGTTACATTTTTCACACAAACAATTTAAAAATTTGATATACATGTACTTACCTCTCATGATACCCAATAGCCAATGTGTATTTTTGTGCTGGGGTGTTGTTAAACATTCATTCATTCATTCATTCATTCATTCATTCATTCATTCATTCATTGGAAGATAAAATTCATTATTCATAGATTTTTTTAGTTTATTTTATCTTTTATATACACTTCACTGTCAATTATATATTGATAAATTAGCTGGCTGTAATATTTTATTTGGGTGAAAGAGCTACTTCTTTGTTGGTTCCTATTTGAAATAGTATTACATGTATATCATGAGCTGTCATATAGGCTGTGCCATCTGTGAGGAGGTGTAGATATAAGGACCCTTATTGCTAATTAGGGGTCTAATTCACTAAACTCTCGCAACTTTGCGATCTTGCAGTGCAATGCTAAAAGACTTACAAAGAGGATGCTTTGTTGTCTAACAGAGCCTAAGAGCACTTTGTGAATTAGGCCCCAGGTCAGGTTATAGGTTTTTAATGTGTACATTCAGAGCAAGCTGTTGTAGCGCATGCCTGTCATGGGCACAGATGTCGACTTACGCTGACTTCTCCATCCAGGACAGGATATTACTCATTGATGTGAGTAATTTTTATGCCAACAGGATCAGTTTTAGAACACTTGCCTGAGGTGTGATGATCCATAAGATTGATTACTTTTGATGGACTCGTCCAGTTTTCCCAAATCTCAAACATTATACTATGACTGGTATATCAAATGACATTGTATGTGCTGTCATGTCAAAGTGCATATACAAAATCCCTTGCTTTGCTACACTGAAAGGAGTAACCTCTATGAGGTAGGAGTGAGTTTCCTTTCTCACTATCTAAATCAAGTGTCAAAATAGCCTTAGAGTAGACACAAAATAGCCTTATGGTAGACACAAAATAGCCTTATGGTAGACACAAAATAGCCTTAGAGTAGACACAAAATAGCCTTAGAGTAGACACAAAATAGCCTTATGGTAGACACAAAATAGCCTTATGGTAGACACAAAATAGCCTTAGAGTAGACACAAAATAGCCTTAGAGTAGACACAAAATAGCCTTATGGTAGACAAGAAATAGCCTTATAGTAGACACAAAATAGCCTTATAGTAGACACAAAATAGCCTTAGAGTAGACACAAAATAGCCTTATGGTAGACACAAAATAGCCTTATGGTAGACACAAAATAGCCTTATGGTAGACACAAAATAGCCTTATAGTAGACAAGAAATAGTCTTAGAGTAACAGGTGCTGAGGTGTTATATTCTATTTTCATATTCTAAACCAAAAATGGAAATATTACTGTATGTTGGGCTATATGGTAGACAATTTGGCTTAACTGGACAAAGCTGGGAGTGCATTTAAACAGACATTCCTTTCTGTCGTTGTGATTTTGTTTGCTAATTGTCTTCACTGAAATTTTGCCTGTTAGACTTCCAATCTTGCATGGCTTCTGAAATTTTCTACATGATTTTCAATCATAGATGCACTACAAGATTGTTAGCTTTTAATAAACAGATGAAAGATACATTGCCACTTTATTAATACATGTGGGAATAGTCTATGTAGTGACAGTTGGTTTCACTGAATTCTCTCTTTACCAAGTAAAAAAATAACCATGTTAGACAGCAAATAACCATAGTTTAGAAGTGTTTAGATGTCTTTAAACAAACATTCCTTTCCTTTCTTTTCCTTTGGCGAATGATGGCTTAAACCCTGATTTACCTTTTATCACATTTTTTTGCATGCATCACTGATAATGTTTTTCATGCAGATCATACTTTGACAGACACGTGAAGCAGAGCGGTGCAGAGACACTGCGGTAATTTTTGATGTTTTCGTACCCAACTAGTGCTATGTCCCTCCCTCCCTTCCATTTGCATTTTGTTTGTACTCTTGTTTGTATTTGTAACTTACCAGCTATAAATTGCATTGGCTCGCGGCTACATGCTGCAGTGTACGTGATAGTCAACTTACAAAATGTTGTCTTGGGTACTTTCTTGTTTATCAGCTGGTCGTAATTTCATCAGTTATTATACAGGATCCTGTATTTGTCATAATAGATATTAGTGAGTTGGTAGTTGTGGCGGAGTTGTTGTTTTTTAAGGTGATCCTGTCTGTGTCATAAGTACATGCAAATATAAGTTTACCAGATTTTAAATTCACTAAATTTTGTTTTAGATACTATTTTTGTCATACCAAGTAAATAGTAACTTAACCAAATCAGTATATATGTTATGTTGGATCCTGTCTTTGTTGTTAGTGATTGTAAATTACTAAATGTTATATTGGATTATATCATTGTCACAAGCATTAGTAAATTCACCAAATATTATATTGAATAATGTTTTTGATGTAAGTGATTGTAACTTCACCATATGTAATATTGGACCCTATCTTTGTTCAGATTGTTGTGAGTGATCATAAATTCATCAGATGTTAAATTGGAGCCTCTCTTTGTTATAGGTGAATAGTTGGCCTCCCTGTGAAATAATAATTGTGTTTAGTGTTGTTTTTCTGTCTTTTGCTCAGGTAATTTAGTTTATGATTATTTTAGTTTTTATTTCATTTCATAACCCATTGAGTTCATCTGCCTTTGCTGATCCTCACTGTGGTGTAGGGATGAAAACAGTCTTATGGTTTTTAAAAGAGTAGCTTTTGCAGCACTCATTTACCAGTGTCTCTGACATTTTAGAAATATTTACTATAAGCATCTGTGATAGTTTTCAAATCTATATACATGTATATCTTTATTGTTTTAAAATGTTCTGTGTGAAATTGTGACAGTTTTTGTAAGACATTGTTACAGTTAAGTGCTCTAATGTTGTTTGATGTTTACCACAGCCCCAAACACTGTTACCACGGTCTGATTATAATGTTTGTTTTTGTCTTCTTTACATTACCATTTGTAACACCCAACAGCCAATGTGTAGTTTTGTGCTGGGGTGTCGTTAAACATTCATTCATTCATTCATTCATTCTTTACATTTTATTTGTTTGTTTGTGTTAACATGTCATTGTGTCTTTCATAAATGTGACTCTTTCACAGCAGTTTTCCATTTTCTTTTCTAAGTAATTTTATAATTTTGTAATAAATCTATATTGATTGCCATCACCCTTTGTTTGACACCAACTGCTGCCAAAAACAGAATAAAAATATTTTAAAAAGTATGTGCTGTCCTAAGCTGTGTGAAACTTAATACACACCCATCTCATGTAGCTGTGTGAAAATGAATACACACCCCTCCCATGCAGCTGTATGGAAATGAATACACACCCCTCCCTTGCAGCTGTGTGGAAATGAATACACACCCCTCCCTTGCAGCTGTGTGGAAATGAATACAACCCCTCCCTTTCAGCTGTATGGAAATGAATACACACCCCTCCCTTGCAGCTGTGTTGAAATGAATACACACCCCTCCCTTGCAGCTGTGTGGAAATAAATACAACCCCTCCCTTTCAGCTGTGTGAAAAGGAATACACACCCCTCCCTTGCAGCTGTGTGGAAATGAATACACACCCCTCCCTTGCAGCTATGTAAAAATGAATACACACCCCTCCCTTGCAGCTGTGTGAAAATGAATACACACCCCTCCCATGCAGCTGTGTGGAAATGAATACACACCCCTCCCTTGCAGCTGTGTGGAAATGAATACACACCCTCCCTTGCAGCTTTGTGGAAATGAATACACACCTCTCCCTTGCAGCTTTGTGGAAATGAATACACACCCATCCCTTGCAGCTGTTTGGAAATGAATACACACCCCTCCCTTGCAGCTGTATGGAAATGAATACAACCCCTCCCTTGCAGCTGTTTGGAAATGAATACACACCCCTCCCTTGCAGCTGTATGGAAATGAATACACACCTCTCCCTTGCAGCTGTTTGGAAATGAATACACACCCCTCCCTTGCAGCTGTATGGAAGGGAATGGTCTATTACATATGAGACATTGTTTTTCTTCCAAGATGGGAAACCTGTGTATCAAAAAATAGGATTTGATGGATTACAAGATAGCAGTATTAACAAATTAATAAAATAAGTTATTGGCTTTATGACAGTTTAAACAAAGGGTTTTAGGGCACTTCTAAAATGACTTTTTTGTTGGTGGGTTATGCCAGAATCCACCTCATGATTTAAGTGCCTGCATGTTCTGCATCTGTAATGCACACTAGTTTTGTCATTGGTCATATATTATTTAACATTGTAATATTTGAAGCAAGCTTGTTCATGTTGTTGGTTAACACATGTATATTAGTAGGTCTGTTAAAGGGACACACCCTAGTTACGGCTAGTTGATAACCATTACGGCGTTGTTTTTCGCTATTAAACCCATTTTTTCACAAATAAAATTACACTTTACTTACCGTTTATTATTTAGAATATACATTTCCATTCACCTGAAGTGTTTTTTGGTAATCCTGGTAATCCTGGTTTTTGTAATACCACAAAATGCATTTTTCGTGTTTCATAAAATGGCACGGGCCTCTGAGAAAAAAAACGTTGAGCAGACAAGCTCTAATCTATTTTTAGAGGGGATATTTCCATTTCAATGTCACAGACGTTGGTATACCACGTGACCGTTATCATTTTGGTTCGGTTTGTTTTCTCGTGCACGGTTCGCGCAATCAGCATCCGATTTGTTGTTGTTCATTTGTGAGATTTTTCTTCACAGTTCGTGAACATTTTCAGTAACAATAAAGTTCAGACAAGTAAATATCTCAATACAAAACGTTACAAACCCTTAAAACCAATAATTTTGCTAAGTCTTACGATATCTGGAGAGGGGATAAAACCAGGACAGAACAGTTGGAACATGTCCAGAAGAGTTGAAAGGAACGCACCCCAAGTCTGTGAAATTTGTCGTGACATAGGCATTGTTGTGCTTCGAGCGACATCTACCGGTGACATCAGAATACTAACTTTCAAAATTATTTCAAGCAATTGGGATATGGGGATTCCCATGGTATTTATCGATATAAAACCTGCTTTTTCACTCCATTTGATAAAAACGTGATCTAAGTGTGTTACAGGTTTGTAGATTAACCAAATTATAATTTATTTTCGATGGATGGAACTAGGGTGTGCGGCTTTAACATAACAGTAGACAATAATTCAGTCCTGCAGTGAGATGATAAAGCTATACACTGACATCTTCCCATTTCCCCCCAATTGTACGTGATCTGCATAATGCCACCCTTTATATACCATATTTGGGGAACTAAAAATATTTAAGACTGTCACAATTATAAGAAAACAAATTATCCAATAAACGTAAATTGAGTCCTACAGCATATGGTTTTATTTATCTGGTATATAATTGTTGTATGTAGTTTTTAGAGCTTGACATTATGACATATTAAGTTTCATTTGACATAAAACTTACAGATTGTATGAGTTGTTATGTACTAATTATTGTATCCTGGTAAATGGCAGCTAATTATATATCTTAGAATCCTTGAATATATCCATGTACATGGCATTTTGCACTGATTCATATAATCTATTTTTCTATTTTGTTTTATTGTTTTATAGATCACATTTCTTTTTCATGTGGTGTTAAGTTCAGTCTGGCAGAGTTATTTTAATTAAAAATTATCTGCTATTATTACATGTAAAAAATGATGTGTGTAAAAATTACATTTGTATGAAATGAAAATCGTATCACAATTTAATATCCACTTTTTGTCATGTATGTTTTTATACCTTTCTGGGATAGCTTATTTACGTTGTTATATATTCACATTCTTGCAGGAAGTCAGGATATTTGTTTACAATTTTTATCATATGACATAAAAACAACCAGTTTTGTTAAATAGGACAAAGTTTTGGGACTTTAATCTTATTATTGTAATATTTTATAGTTGTATTAATATATCAGATCCTGTTTTAATAATATATGGATTTTCTATCATGTGTTGGTTGATCAGTGCAAAGTCATAATATATTGTAATACATGTATGTATTTTATTATATTTATGCCCTGATCATGTTTGAATAGAAACATGCATTTTACTATGATTCATGTTTATTAGGTCAAAGAATTGTGATTAGCATATTTAGAGAATAACTAACAATCTACGAGGAATTACAAAATATCTGTCCCAAGTGAATGAATGGACAGATAATTTGTAACTCGTAGCGAGTTGGTTATTATCTTTATTACCCATTGTCACTTTTATCTGATTTTTAATATAAAAATGTCTCTGCTGTTTACAACGAAGCCATCAGCCATTATGTCATATAACCTTACACGCATTACATGACATAATGTAAGTGTCGTCATTGCATAACGGCATTCATTTTACAGCCAAATGTTTACAATAGAAAATAATATGAAAATAACTATTTTTTAATTATGACTGTGTCTTATCATCATAACTTTTGATCATGTTATTATTGTTAATATCCTGATCGTAATTTAATAGCAATTAACCTATCATCTATCTTTATCAGAAACAAGGACTCGGATTTGGAACATACCAGAAGTAAGAGTGTCACAGGAGAAATCAGCTTCGAACGTGAGCGGCCTCATACATTGCAGGTATTCACTTTCCTGTCAAATAACTTTGTTTGGTAAGCTTCACTTTCCTGTCAAATAACTCTGTTTGGTTTGCTTCACTTTCCTGTCAAATAACTTTGTTTGGTTTGCTTCACTTTCCTGTCAAATAACTGTTTGGTAAGCTTCACTTTCCTGTCAAATAACTTTGTTTGTTAAGCTTCACTTCCCTGTCAAATAACTTTGTTTGGTTTGCTTCACTTTTCTGTCTAACAACTTTGTTTGGTAAGCTTCACTTTCCTGTCAAATAGCTTTGTTTGGAAAGCTTCACTTTCCTGTCTAACAACTTTGTTTTGTAAGCTTCACTTTTCTGTCAAATAACTTTGTTTGGTTTGCTTCACTTTCCTGTCAAATAGCTTTGTTTGGTATGCTTCACTTTCCTGTCAAATAACTTTGTTTGGTTTGCTTCACTTTTCCTGTCAAATAACTTTGTTTGGTATGCTTCACTTTCCTGTCAAATAACTTTGTTTGGTATGCTTCACTTTCCTGTCAAATAACTTTGTTTGGTTTGCTTCACTTTCCTGTCAAATAACTTTGTTTGGTTTGCTTCACTTTCCTGTCAAATAACTTTGTTTGGTAAGTCATTTGTATAGTGTACAGGGGTGGGATTTAGGTCAGTCGGTTGAGTGCTCGCCTGAGGTGCTGGCATCGCACAATCGAACCATCTCAGTGGATCCATTCAACTGATTGTGGTTTTTTCACATTACAACCAGTGCACCACAACTGGTCAAAGGCCGTGGTATGTGCTTTCTTGTCTATGGGAAAGTGCATTTAAAAGATCCCTTGCTGCATTAGGAAAAATTTAGCAGGTTTCCTCTGATGACTTCGAGTCCGAATTACCAAATGTTTGACATCCAATAGCCGATGATTAATTAATCAGTGTGCTCTAATGGTGTCATTAAACAAAACAAACTTTGTATACTGTACGTTATTTTTATTTATAATTTATTTTATGTTTAGCTGATCTTATCAACTGTTTGCCTTTAGTATTTGATTATTAAGTTAGGTCAAACCAATATATAATTATAATTTTATAGGAATCTGAAAAAAAAGAGAAATGTTTTATTTAACAACGCACTCAACACGTTTTATTTACGGTTATATGACATCAGACATATGGTTAAGGACCACACAGATATTGAGAGAGGAAACCCGCTGTCGCCACTTCATGAGCTACTCTTTTTGATTAGCAGCAAGGGATCTTTTATATGCACCATCCCACAGACAGGGTAGTACATACCACGGCCTTTGATATACCAGTCGTGGTGCACTGGCTGGAACGAGAAATAGCCCAATGGGCCCACCGACGGGGATCGATCCCTGACCGACTGCGCATCGAGTGAGCGCTTTACCACTGGGCTATGTCCAGCCCCTTATAGGAATCTGAAGTAGGGGTGGATAGACTACATGTATGTATTATCCTGCCACACCTTTGAAAGGCAAAGCAGGCTGTGAATTTATCAAGATTCCGTGTTTCCACAAATCCCAAGTTTTGGGTCGGAAGTATATAATTATGAGATGCAATCCCAAATATCTATATTCTATCATTTTATAATTCAAATGGAATCCTAAAACCAAATCCCAAAATTCAGTGCCTGCAAAGTAATAACTGCCCTCACCTCCATTTGCATGAATCTTCTGATGCCTATGTATCTCCACTTAATTGTTGACACTGATGTTAAAATCCAAATTTAAAATGCAACACTTTATACAAAATAAGATGCATTGTGTAGCTTTTATGTCTTTGAAGATGAGGGTGGGATGTAGCCCAGTGGTAAAAGTGCTCACTAGGATCGATTGGTTGGTCTAGGATCGATCCCTGACAGTGGGCTATTTCTCATTCTTGCCAGTGCACCACGACTGGTCTATTTAAGGCCATAGTATGTGCTATCCTGTCTGTGGGATGGTGCACATAAAAGGTCCCTTGCTATTAATGGAACAATATAGCAGATTTCCTCTCTAAGACTGTCAGAAATACCATATGTTTGGCATCCAGTAGCCAATGATTAATATAGCAATCTAGTGGTGTTGTTAAACAAAACAAACTAACTTTTTCTTTGAAGACAAGTTTGGCGTGACATCAGTTTCGCGTTTTCTTGTTGAGACCGTTTGTCATAAAGATTTTCTCTCCTTGTCTTTATCATGAACAGTCGAACATGAGCCTGCCCGGCCATGCAGCCCACCGAACCGTTTCTCAGATGTCGGTGATGACGGAAGCCAGCAATGAAGATGGTGGCAGCAGTGATGATGGTCAGACCAGCAAGCTAATGCCCAGCCCTTCAAGTGCGATTTCTATCAACAGTCTAGTCTGACATACCGTATATCTCCGTGTTTAATGCTGACTCTGTGGATAAGCCGACCACTTATATTTCACCTCAATATCTAGTACAAAATGGTTGGTATGATGTGCAAGCCGACTCAACGTTTATTTTGTTAAAATGGGCAAAAATATAGATATATCCGATCGAGATATTGTCGATCTCGGGCAATAGTGAATCGCGAAAATTTGTTTTGGTGAACCGATCAAAGTACAATGTACGAAAACTATTTTAATAAAGATTTTACGATAGCTGAAAAAGAATAAAGGTTTATTTTAAAAATCCCCTAATGTGGGATAACATTATTTTGTTCTTTTTATTTCTTGATTGAATCGATTGTATAGACATTGCTAGCTGATAAATGTAGTTCCATTTTTAAACTGTAGTGTAAATATTAAATCTGCAGTTGAGGACAAAATATCAGCGGTCATAAAAATACTTAATGACTGTTTCGATCACGCGACACATTTGGCGCTAGATACTGGTCCTACTTATTAGTGGCTTTTATTGGAAATTGTCGACCCAATAAAAATAAAATAAATTTCATTTCATTTCTCAAATAAACTATAACTTTTGTTGTGTGTATCAAACAATCAAATGGACACTTGTATGAGACTTAATACAGGCTGTTAAAAATACTGATTAAATAACGCAACAGTAAGGTTTTGAAGCCGAGATTGACCGATGCATTTTCATTAGTATCGCATTTCTGTACACGCCAATATTTAGTTGTATTTTGTCAGACATTTTTTTGTTGACTCCGTGTATTGGCCGACCCCTATTCTCTTGGTGGTATTTAGAGACTTGAAAAGTCGGCTAATACACAGCGATATACGGTACTGTCAGATTGGTTTTAATAATAATTTAAGAAGTGTGTTCATAGTTCTTTAAGTTGGATTATTTACAGTAGCATACAGTTTATTAAATTAATGTAATATTTGTGGATTGTTTTAAAGAGAATTTAACATTTATGTTATCAATTTCTTTGTGCAGGATGTTTTTTGATTTGTCATATACAGTAAAACCCCTCTGAACCGGACACCCATAGGACCCAATAAAAAGTCCCGTTTTAAAGGTATCCAGTTTGGATAGGTTATGTTCTTCACTGATATTTAAAAAGCAACCTTGAAAGATGTCCAATTTACAGAGGGTCTACTGTTTAGAGGTTTCACTGTAATTGTATTATGTCGGATTGTTTAAAAAAAAAAAATTTAAGAGCTACATGTATGTTCAGGGCTCACTCATCCATTACTAAATTAGCCAATTGCTAATTTTTATATGCAGTGGCTATAACATTTAGTCTTTTTCTAAAAAAAAATTATACTTTAGACAATGTCGGTCATTAGCAAAATTTACGCATCACAAACGTGCTCTACATGTATTTGTGAAAAAAAATTACCCAGACATTTCACACTGTTAATCTGGTTTACAATAAGTATGATGAAATTTATTAGTTCCTCACTGGTCCAACCGGAGGACACTATACCTGTAGGTTTCATCTCTGTCCTATCTGTTACCGGCCTTGGTGGCGTCGTGGCAGGCCATCGGTCTACAGGCTGGTAGGTACTGGGTTCGGATCCCAATCGAGGCATGGGATTTTTCATCCAGATACCGACTCCAAACCCTGAGTGAGTGCTCCGCAAGGCTCAATGGGTAGGTGTAAACCACTTGCACTGACCAGTGATCCATAACTGGTTTAACAAAGGCCATGGTTTGTGCTATCCTGCCTGTGGGAAGTGCAAATAAAAAATCCCTTGCTGCTAATCGGAAGAGTAGCCCATGTAGTGGCGACAGCGGGTTTCCTCTCAAAATCTGTGTGGTCCTTAACCATATGTCTGACACCATATAACTGTAAATAAAATGTGTTGAGTGCGTTGTTAAATAAAACATTTCTTTCTTTCTTTCTTTCTGTCTGTCTGTCTGTCTGTTCATCCATCCGTCTGTCCTACATATAGTTTTCAGGATGGGGTTTTTTCACAATTCCTTGAGATATTGAGCTGAAATTTTTTGTACAGATTTATCATGTACTGTTATAAATCCAGTTTGACATTTTTGACAGAGTTATGGACCTTAAATTTAGGAGATACACAAAAAAATTGAGAACTGTAGGGCACAAGTATTGCTTTAGCAGTACTCTTAGAATATAATATAATTTTATTATACATTTACTTAGTAACCACTAAGAAAGTGTCTACAGAACATGGCAGGCTGGTTGAGACTGAGCACAAAGAAACCGGGGCTGTGGCGTTACCGATATACCTTCGCTTCCTGCGGTCGTGCACCATTCCACTATGCCTTGTGACCATTCTGCTTCACATCATAAACCAGAGCCTTCTTGTCGCATCCAACTTCTCACTGTCCATGTGGTCCAGTGATTCTAGTGCCTTCGATCGCAACCTCTCGGGAAACAGGTGGAACAGCTCGTCACAGGTAAGATCAGGTCAATTTGCAGGTAAAATTAAGTGCCTTTTAGGTAAAATGAAGTGAGTTTGCAGGAAAATTGAAGTGAATTGACATTGTAAAATGAAGTGAATTTGCATTATAAAATGAAGTGAATTTGCATTATAAAATGACTGACTTTGAACTATTTTAACATGCCTCTATACCACTAAGGTTCAGGGATGTGAGAGCTACACGGAAACCCGTACATGTAAATACGCTTTTCCATTTTGTCTAAAAAAGCAAAAACATGATGTTCAATGCTGTTGACCACACACGGTTCATTTGCATGTTTTCACGGTTTCAAGTTTATGATGTATGCCTTATATTATAAGTTATAACCAGTTTAGATTTGTTGGCATTGAATGCAATTTTTGGCAGTTCCAGGGGTTGCAAACAACAATTTTCCTTCAAGGGGCTCTTGAGTGGCCCCTGGACCCCGTCCACAGTAAGCTTTTTTGTTCTAGCCCCTCTCACATCCCAGAAGGATTCAGGCATATCCATTGAATTGTAAAATGAAGTGAATTTGCGTTATAAAATGAAGTGAGTTTGTAGATAAAATGAAGTAAATTGAAGTGAGTTTGTAAGTAAAATGAAGTGTCTTTAGATAAAATAAAGTGAATTTGCAGGTAAAATTGAAGTGAATTTGCAATGTAAAATCAAGTGAATTGGCATTATAAAATGAAATGAGTTTATAGATAAAATGAAGTAACTTGAAATAAGTTTGCAAGTAAAATGAAGTGAATAAGGCGGTAAAATGAAGTGAGATGGCCAGTAAAATGGAATGCATTTGCAGTTAAAACCTTCAGCTATGATCCAATTAATATACCTTGATAGACATTGATAATATGAAGTGTCCTGACTGTTGGAAAGCTCATTTAAATGAAACTACCTTTTCCAACCATAATAATTTCTTTCTCCTTTTTTTAATAATATAAACATAAATTATGGTATTAATAGATAAATTAGACAAATTAAAATACCTCATTGGTCGATTGAATGAAAATAGTAAACCAGTGTAAGATTATTATTTCATGTTCTTGCAGTTTGACAACGGACCATATCTGACGATGTATACGAGTTTGGCTTTCAGTGCCATTGTCCTGGCTTTGATAGCCACCATCATTTTGTACTACACAACTCTCCATGGCTCGGCCCACCTCTTCAAGGCCATGCTGCACAAAATACTCAAGGTGTCGCCCAGGTAATTCCAAGTCCTTGCTACACAAATACTCAAGGTGTCAGCCAGGTAATTCCAAGTCTTTACTATACAAAATACTCAAGGTGTCACCCAGGTAATTCCAAGTCTTTACTACACAAAATACTCAAGGTGTCAGCCAGGTAATTCTAAGTATTTACTACATGAAATACTCAAGGGGTCAGCCAGGTAATTCCAAGTCTTTACTACACAAAATACTCAAGGTGTCGGTCAGGTAATTCCAAGTCTTTACTACACAAAATACTCAAGGTGTCACCCAGGTAATTCCAAGTCTTTACTACACAAAATACTCAAGGTGTCACCCAGGTAATTCCAAGTCTTTACTACACAAAATACTCAAGGTGTCACCCAGGTAATTCCAAGTCTTTACTATACAAAATACTCAAGGGGTCACCGAGGTAATTCCAAGTCTTTACTACACAAAATACTCAAGGGGTCAGCCAGGTAATTCCAAGTCTTTACTACACAAAATACTCAAGGGGTCAGCCAGGTAATTCCAAGTCTTTACTACACAAAATACTCAAGGGGTCAGCCAGGTAATTCCAAGTCTTTACTACACAAAATACTCAAGGGGTCAGCCAGGTAATTCCAAGTCTTTACTACACAAAATACTCAAGGGGTCAGCCAGGTAATTCCAAGTCTTTACTACACAAAATACTCAAGGGGTCAGCCAGGTAATTCCAAGTCTTTACTACACAAAATACTCAAGGTGTCACCCAGGTAATTCCAAGTCTTTACTATACAAAATACTCAAGGTGTCACCCAGGTAATTCCAAGTCTTTACTACACAAAATACTCAAGGTGTCACCCAGGTAATTCCAAGTATTTACTACATGAAATACTCAAGGGGTCGGCCAGGTAATTCCAAGTCTTTACTACACAAAATACTCAAGGTGTCAGCCAGGTAATTCCAAGTCTTTACTATACAAAATACTCAAGGTGTCACCCAGGTAATTCTAAGTATTTACTACATGAAATACTCTAGGGGTCGGCCAGGTAATTCCAAGTCTTTACTACACAAAATACTCAAGGTGTCACCCAGGTAATTCCAAGTCTTTACTACACAAAATAATCAAGGTGTCACCCAGGTAATTCTAAGTATTTACTACATGATATACTCAAGGGGTCGGCCAGGTAATTCCAAGTCTTTACTACACAAAATACTCAAGGTGTCGGTCAGGTAATTCCAAGTCTTTACTACACAAAATACTCAAGGTGTCACCCAGGTAATTCCAAGTCTTTACTACACAAAATACTCAAGGTGTCACCCAGGTAATTCCAAGTCTTTACTACACAAAATACTCAAGGTGTCACCCAGGTAATTCCAAGTATTTACTACACAAAATACTCAAGGTGTCACCGAGGTAATTCCAAGTCTTTACTACACAAAATACTCAAGGGGTCAGCCAGGTAATTCCAAGTCTTTACTACACAAAATACTCAAGGTGTCACCCAGGTAATTCCAAGTCTTTACTATACAAAATACTCAAGGTGTCACCCAGGTAATTCCAAGTCTTTACTACACAAAATACTCAAGGTGTCACCCAGGTAATTCCAAGTATTTACTACATGAAATACTCAAGGGGTCGGCCAGGTAATTCCAAGTCTTTACTACACAAAATACTCAAGGTGTCAGCCAGGTAATTCCAAGTCTTTACTATACAAAATACTCAAGGTGTCACCCAGGTAATTCTAAGTATTTACTACATGAAATACTCTAGGGGTCGGCCAGGTAATTCCAAGTCTTTACTACACAAAATACTCAAGGTGTCACCCAGGTAATTCCAAGTCTTTACTATACAAAATACTCAAGGTGTCACCCAGGTAATTCCAAGTCTTTACTACACAAAATACTCAAGGTGTCACCCAGGTAATTCCAAGTATTTACTACACAAAATACTCAAGGTGTCACCGAGGTAATTCCAAGTCTTTACTACACAAAATACTCAAGGGGTCAGCCAGGTAATTCCAAGTCTTTACTACACAAAATACTCAAGGTGTCACCCAGGTAATTCCAAGTCTTTACTATACAAAATACTCAAGGTGTCACCCAGGTAATTCCAAGTCTTTACTACACAAAATACTCAAGGTGTCACCCAGGTAATTCCAAGTATTTACTACATGAAATACTCAAGGGGTCGGCCAGGTAATTCCAAGTCTTTACTACACAAAATACTCCAGGTGTCAGCCAGGTAATTCCAAGTCTTTACTATACAAAATACTCAAGGTGTCACCCAGGTAATTCTAAGTATTTACTACATGAAATACTCTAGGGGTCGGCCAGGTAATTCCAAGTCTTTACTACACAAAATACTCAAGGTGTCACCCAGGTAATTCCAAGTATTTACTACACAAAATACTCAAGGTGTCACCCAGGTAATTCCAAGTATTTACTACATGAAATACTCAAGGGGTCGGCCAGGTAATTCCAAGTATTTACTACACAAAATACTCAAGGTGTCGGTCAGGTAATTCCAAGTCTTTACTACACAAA
Organism: Gigantopelta aegis; assembly: GCF_016097555.1. Lineage (NCBI taxonomy): Eukaryota > Metazoa > Mollusca > Gastropoda > Neomphalida > Peltospiridae > Gigantopelta > Gigantopelta aegis. The sequence goes on from NC_054701.1 coordinate 39,194,554, forward strand.
ATACTCAAGGTGTCACCCAGGTAATTCCAAGTATTTACTACATGAAATACTCAAGGTGTCACCCAGGTAATTCCAAGTCTTTACTACACAAAATACTCAAGGTGTCACCCAGGTAATTCCAAGTATTTACTACACAAAATACTCAAGGTGTCACCGAGGTAATTCCAAGTCTTTACTACACAAAATACTCAAGGGGTCAGCCAGGTAATTCCAAGTCTTTACTACACAAAATACTCAAGGTGTCACCCAGGTAATTCCAAGTCTTTACTATACAAAATACTCAAGGTGTCACCCAGGTAATTCCAAGTCTTTACTACACAAAATACTCAAGGTGTCACCCAGGTAATTCCAAGTATTTACTACATGAAATACTCAAGGGGTCGGCCAGGTAATTCCAAGTCTTTACTACACAAAATACTCAAGGTGTCAGCCAGGTAATTCCAAGTCTTTACTATACAAAATACTCAAGGTGTCACCCAGGTAATTCTAAGTATTTACTACATGAAATACTCAAGGTGTCACCCAGGTAATTCCAAGTATTTACTACATGAAATACTCAAGGTGTCGGTCAGGTAATTCCAAGTCTTTACTACACAAAATACTCAAGGTGTCACCCAGGTAATTCCAAGTCTTTACTACACAAAATACTCAAGGTGTCACCCAGGTAATTCCAAGTCTTTACTACACAAAATACTCCAGGTGTCACCCAGGTAATTCCAAGTATTTACTACACAAAATACTCAAGGTGTCACCGAGGTAATTCCAAGTCTTTACTACACAAAATACTCAAGGGGTCAGCCAGGTAATTCCAAGTCTTTACTACACAAAATACTCAAGGTGTCACCCAGGTAATTCCAAGTCTTTACTATACAAAATACTCAAGGTGTCACCCAGGTAATTCCAAGTCTTTACTACACAAAATACTCAAGGTGTCACCCAGGTAATTCCAAGTATTTACTACATGAAATACTCAAGGGGTCGGCCAGGTAATTCCAAGTCTTTACTACACAAAATACTCAAGGTGTCAGCCAGGTAATTCCAAGTCTTTACTATACAAAATACTCAAGGTGTCACCCAGGTAATTCTAAGTATTTACTACATGAAATACTCAAGGTGTCACCCAGGTAATTCCAAGTATTTACTACATGAAATACTCAAGGTGTCGGTCAGGTAATTCCAAGTCTTTACTACACAAAATACTCCAGGTGTCACCCAGGTAATTCCAAGTCTTTACTACACAAAATACTCAAGGTGTCACCCAGGTAATTCCAAGTCTTTACTACACAAAATACTCAAGGTGTCACCCAGGTAATTCCAAGTCTTTACTATACAAAATACTCAAGGTGTCACCGAGGTAATTCCAAGTCTTTACTACACAAAATACTCAAGGGGTCAGCCAGGTAATTCCAAGTCTTTACTACACAAAATACTCAAGGGGTCAGCCAGGTAATTCCAAGTCTTTACTACACAAAATACTCAAGGGGTCAGCCAGGTAATTCCAAGTCTTTACTACACAAAATACTCAAGGGGTCAGCCAGGTAATTCCAAGTCTTTACTACACAAAATACTCAAGGGGTCAGCCAGGTAATTCCAAGTCTTTACTACACAAAATACTCAAGGGGTCAGCCAGGTAATTCCAAGTCTTTACTACACAAAATACTCAAGGTGTCACCCAGGTAATTCCAAGTCTTTACTACACAAAATACTCAAGGTGTCACCCAGGTAATTCCAAGTATTTACTACATGAAATACTCAAGGGGTCGGCCAGGTAATTCCAAGTCTTTACTACACAAAATACTCAAGGTGTCAGCCAGGTAATTCCAAGTCTTTACTATACAAAATACTCAAGGTGTCACCCAGGTAATTCTAAGTATTTACTACATGAAATACTCTAGGGGTCGGCCAGGTAATTCCAAGTCTTTACTACACAAAATACTCAAGGTGTCACCCAGGTAATTCCAAGTCTTTACTACACAAAATACTCAAGGTGTCACCCAGGTAATTCCAAGTATTTACTACATGAAATACTCAAGGGGTCGGCCAGGTAATTCCAAGTATTTACTACACAAAATACTCAAGGTGTCGGTCAGGTAATTCCAAGTCTTTACTACACAAAATACTCAAGGTGTCACCCAGGTAATTCCAAGTCTTTACTACATGAAATACTCAAGGTGTCACCCAGGTAATTCCAAGTCTTTACTACACAAAATACTCAAGGTGTCACCCAGGTAATTCCAAGTATTTACTACACAAAATACTCAAGGTGTCACCGAGGTAATTCCAAGTCTTTACTACACAAAATACTCAAGGGGTCAGCCAGGTAATTCCAAGTCTTTACTACACAAAATACTCAAGGTGTCACCCAGGTAATTCCAAGTCTTTACTATACAAAATACTCAAGGTGTCACCCAGGTAATTCCAAGTCTTTACTACACAAAATACTCAAGGTGTCACCCAGGTAATTCCAAGTATTTACTACATGAAATACTCAAGGGGTCGGCCAGGTAATTCCAAGTCTTTACTACACAAAATACTCAAGGTGTCAGCCAGGTAATTCCAAGTCTTTACTATACAAAATACTCAAGGTGTCACCCAGGTAATTCTAAGTATTTACTACATGAAATACTCTAGGGGTCGGCCAGGTAATTCCAAGTCTTTACTACACAAAATACTCAAGGTGTCACCCAGGTAATTCCAAGTCTTTACTATACAAAATACTCAAGGTGTCACCCAGGTAATTCCAAGTCTTTACTACACAAAATACTCAAGGTGTCACCCAGGTAATTCCAAGTATTTACTACACAAAATACTCAAGGTGTCACCGAGGTAATTCCAAGTCTTTACTACACAAAATACTCAAGGGGTCAGCCAGGTAATTCCAAGTCTTTACTACACAAAATACTCAAGGTGTCACCCAGGTAATTCCAAGTCTTTACTATACAAAATACTCAAGGTGTCACCCAGGTAATTCCAAGTCTTTACTACACAAAATACTCAAGGTGTCACCCAGGTAATTCCAAGTATTTACTACATGAAATACTCAAGGGGTCGGCCAGGTAATTCCAAGTCTTTACTACACAAAATACTCAAGGTGTCAGCCAGGTAATTCCAAGTCTTTACTATACAAAATACTCAAGGTGTCACCCAGGTAATTCTAAGTATTTACTACATGAAATACTCTAGGGGTCGGCCAGGTAATTCCAAGTCTTTACTACACAAAATACTCAAGGTGTCACCCAGGTAATTCCAAGTCTTTACTACACAAAATACTCAAGGTGTCACCCAGGTAATTCTAAGTATTTACTACATGAAATACTCAAGGGGTTGGCCAGGTAATTCCAAGTCTTTACTACACAAAATACTCAAGGTGTCGGTCAGGTAATTCCAAGTCTTTACTACACAAAATACTCAAGGTGTCACCCAGGTAATTCCAAGTCTTTACTACACAAAATACTCAAGGTGTCACCCAGGTAATTCCAAGTCTTTACTACACAAAATACTCAAGGTGTCACCCAGGTAATTCCAAGTATTTACTACACAAAATACTCAAGGTGTCACCGAGGTAATTCCAAGTCTTTACTACACAAAATACTCAAGGGGTCAGCCAGGTAATTCCAAGTCTTTACTACACAAAATACTCAAGGTGTCAGCCAGGTAATTCCAAGTCTTTACTATACAAAATACTCAAGGTGTCACCCAGGTAATTCCAAGTCTTTACTACACAAAATACTCAAGGTGTCACCCAGGTAATTCCAAGTATTTACTACATGAAATACTCAAGGGGTCGGCCAGGTAATTCCAAGTCTTTACTACACAAAATACTCAAGGTGTCAGCCAGGTAATTCCAAGTCTTTACTATACAAAATACTCAAGGTGTCACCCAGGTAATTCTAAGTATTTACTACATGAAATACTCTAGGGGTCGGCCAGGTAATTCCAAGTCTTTACTACACAAAATACTCAAGGTGTCACCCAGGTAATTCCAAGTCTTTACTATACAAAATACTCAAGGTGTCACCCAGGTAATTCCAAGTCTTTACTACACAAAATACTCAAGGTGTCACCCAGGTAATTCCAAGTATTTACTACACAAAATACTCAAGGTGTCACCGAGGTAATTCCAAGTCTTTACTACACAAAATACTCAAGGGGTCAGCCAGGTAATTCCAAGTCTTTACTACACAAAATACTCAAGGTGTCACCCAGGTAATTCCAAGTCTTTACTATACAAAATACTCAAGGTGTCACCCAGGTAATTCCAAGTCTTTACTACACAAAATACTCAAGGTGTCACCCAGGTAATTCCAAGTATTTACTACATGAAATACTCAAGGGGTCGGCCAGGTAATTCCAAGTATTTACTACACAAAATACTCAAGGTGTCACCCAGGTAATTCCAAGTCTTTACTATACAAAATACTCGAGGTGTCTCTATGCAAATTTGACAACCATTGCACAGATGTTACTACCTGGAGGGGCACTGGGTTTCGTCTCCGTCCTTGTGTCTGTCTGTCTGTCCGTCCGTCCCACATATAGTTTTCCAGTCTTTCTTTTTTTGCAGTGTCTAAAGAAATTTATCTGAAATTTTGTATATGGCTTTAGCATGTACAGTTACAGATCATGTTCGACTTTCATGGTGATTTTGCCCAATTTTAACAGAGTTATGGCCCGTGAACATAGGAGATATGAAAATTTGTTGGACCCGGTAGTGTACGTGTATTACTTTAGCAGTGCTTGTCTGTTGTTATATAAGAGATTAAATTTTTGCTATCTGTTTTCTCCAGATTTTTTGAAAAAAATCCTAGTGGAAGAATACTCAACAGATTTTCAGCAGATGTAATAGCAGTTGACCAGGTAAGCTCGCTTGGTGCACGGTCAGTTTGGGATCGATCCCCGTCGGTGCACCACAACTAGTATATCAAAGGCCGTGGTATGTGTTATCCTGTCTGTGAGATGGTGCATATAAAAGATCCCTTGCTGCATTAGAAAAAATGTAGCGGGTTTCCTCTGATGACTACGAGTCAGAATTAGCAAATGTTTGACATCTAATAGCCGATGATTAATTAATCAATGTGCTCCAGTGGTGTTGTTAAACAAAACAAACTTTATTGTTTTTCGCCATTAGGACTTCTAATATTGAGGTGTTACTGAAATGTGGTCTGAATGCTTTGAAACCCAACTCTTTTAAATATCTTAATTTTGTTTCTTGTAGAAAATGTTTGCTAACATTTACGTTTTGCTGTTTTGTGGTCTGAATGTCAGGCATGTCTTTATAACACATTCAACTAAATGAGACCCAATCTTTGTAGCATTTGGACTTATGAGACTCAGTCTTTATAGTATATCTGAGTTAATATCTTCACAGCGATTGTCTTCCAACATTGAAGTGTTGCTGCGTTGTGGTCTGAATGCTGTGGAAGCCATCATCGTGAACAGCATCACGACACCGTACTTCCTGATCGCGGCCTTGCCTCTCATCGTCCTCTACTACTGCCTTCAGCGCTTCTTCCGCAGCTCATCCAGGTAATTAGGAAATTATACACCATACCAGCTGCTACTGAAACTGGGTCTTTTTCAGTAATAGTGTTTTAGATTATTTTTTAAATAATATATATATTTTTTTTACTCAAGATATAAATAAAACAGCAATGCATACACATAGTGAAAAATAGTGAAAAATGTCTGTTCCTTGGAAAATGAAAATTTATTTTCTTGACTAGTTTATCCTACTAAACTTTATATTTATCTATTCTTTAGTTAAGTTATTTTTTGTGGTATGAACAGAATGAATATACAGTCAAACCCGCTTATTTGCATACCCTCGGTGCTGCTCGATTTTGTGCAATTAACCGGGTTAGTCGATTAACCGATAGAGTACCGACTTTCACTTTGTAACAGCCATCCAACTACAAAGTGGCATGGGAGACAGTTTAGCATAATGCGGTACTTCATACCGGAACTATTACAGTTAACACATGTCACATACAGTTGGATATATATAAATGTAAAAAAATATATCGATCGATATATATATAATTAGCATGACGTTTTTGTTTTAATCTGCCAGACCAGAAATCATTTTTTTAAAAACAACCCAACAACGTCCGTCACTGGGCGTCGTTTTCTAAAAACACAAACTTTGTGCATTAAAAAACAAAACACTGACCATCCACTAGTGTAAACAAAGTGTATTAGCCATGTAGTTAATGAGATAAACTTGAAACAACAGAACCATCAAAAAGTTCACTTTTCATCGGTGCACGTGTTTACAAAATGACGTCAGTTTCCGGAATTACCGGGCTGTTGATTGAATTACGTGAACTTGTATGAATTTGCTGGTATGGTGTTCATTCCCTCCCAAAAGATATGGCAAGCTTTGGTATTATTTGTGATCCCCAAATAATGACTTTTTTATTGTTAAGCAATTAAAGTTAAGCTCGGCTAGTGAGTCGTTATCAGTTCCAGCAGTCTGCATTGCATGCATGACCTGTCTAACACAATTGACTGACCTTCATGGTGCGGTCTGACTGACTGGTGTCTAACAATATAGCAGAAACTTAGGGACGATCCATAAATAACGGATCTTTGTTATGTGGTTTTTTTTTACGACCTCCCCCACCAGTCTTTTTTTTTTCGCTACATTTTCTGGGAAGCAAGTGATAAATCGTTTCTTTTGCGTTTAACAGATATAGCGTACACTGCATCTAATGAATAAGTGAACAACAACCCTTTCTTGGTCACATTTATTAAAAACATAACCGCCTAGGACGACTGATCTGTAATCTTTTAATTACTAACAAGGCTTCTCAACATAACGTAATTGACACAGAACAATGATTGCCCTGAACACGTCAATCGAATAGGGCCTCAATAGTTGAGTGCGCATGCGTACAAGCGCACAGGCGGTACTTCTAAAAATAATAGTCGGAGAGTTACCTGTTATTGAGATGGCCTCTGATTAACAGCAATATATTGCAAACAAAACATTAGGTCTTAGGTTTATTCAACTTATTTATGTCATTCTTAAATCTTGTAGTCGGGTATTGTGATTCACCAGTAGTAACGTGCACACCATCTCATTTGCATGTCACACGTCGACTCTGTAAACAGCGATTACAGTCGGCTTGCCACACAGTGAGCTCAAACAAAACAGATTAATCGGTGATTTATTTGAGTTTTTTTGCCAAAGTTTGATAGACTTTCTCAGTCATTTGTGACATTAATTTAGCACAAAAACAAAACAAAAAAACGTTATTTATATGTGCAAATAACCGATATATAGCCTGTAGTCTGTGCAATTAACCGGATGTTTTGTAGTGTTATACGGGCAAATGGTTCCGTGTTGGGTGAAAATAGTCGATTAACCGAATTATGCTATAAACCGATGTGCAAATAAGTGGAGATGACTGTATATATATTATATAAGTTGATTGTTTTTGGAGCAGATGACATTCTTAGCAATTAAATATTTATATCTTGACCAATGTTTTTGCCAGTTGCAGGTAAAATCAGAACATTTATGTTATTTTCTAACAATTTTAGAATACAACAATAAAGTGTCTGTCAAAATGAGTTGTGAACAGGATTTTTGAACTATTTTGTATCATATACACTACATCGTGTTGAAGCGAAAACCTTTTTTTTGGTTGTCAAAATAATGTGAATGGATATATATATATAGCATTTTGGAATTAAACTTTTTATACAATTACAACAAGTGTCTTTTTTTCAAAGCTGTATTCTTAATACACACCTTGGAGGAGAGGTTTTTTTTTATGGTTACAATCTTTTAAGTTAATACAAATGTAATTAAAACATAATTTTTACTTTCATTTTCCAGAGAGCTTCAGAGATTGGACAGCGTAACAAAGTCACCTATATTTTCTCTCTTCTCAGAAACATTGAATGGCTTACAGACTATTCGAGCTTTTAGGTTAGTTATTACATATTTTTGATTAATAAGATATTCACAGATGTAAGTAGCACGTTTATTTTTTTTTATTTTTTTTTTATCTCAATCTCATGGTCCATTCCTTGATGTGGTGAGGTAGCTTGCATGTCTCAATGACCCGGAGAGCTATACCAGCTGGAGCATCAGCTCCTGGTAGGGTCACCCAAGCTGGACTGGTCAAAGTGTAGAGACTAGACTAATATGGACCAGACAGACAGGGGACGTTAGTCAAGAAAGACAACTGTCTAGGAGAAGCAAACTCTAAAATCAAAACTGGACTGGAGAGGCTCAGAATCCTAGTAAGGAAACTCTCCTAGGAGAAGGAAAACTCCAAACTCAAACCAAGTCCACGGAAGTCAGAGTACAAAAGCTATGCATAAGCATTAGCGTGGAAACTGAAATGTCTGTACATGTACTAAGCTCTATGATTATCATCATTTGTATCTAATTTGGAAATATTAAATGGTTGTGTAACTTTGAATTAATTTAAATGCCAGTCCGAGTGAATTAAGGATGGGAATAGATTTCCATTTCAGATAATTTAAGCTTTAATTTAATTTAATTAGATTTTTTGTGTTAACAATGCTTCATTACTGGTGTATCAAAAGTTGTGGTATGTACTGTCATGTCTGTGTGAAAGTGCACATAAAAAATCCATTGCTACTAATGGAAAAATGCAGCAGGTTTCCTCTGAAGACCACGTCAGAATTACTAAATGTTTGGTTAATAAATCAATGTGCTCTAGTGGTGTCATTAAACAAAGCAAGCTTTTAACTTCAAATCTATGTCTGACATGTTAAACATTTATGTTATCAGGCTGTGTTGATGTATTATTTTCAGAGTGCAGACAGACTTCAAGAGAAGGATATTTGCTGCTATTGATAAGAACGTGATGCCATTTCTGTATCTTCACACTACAAACAGGTGGCTTGGTGTTAGACTGGTTAGTATTTAATAACTACACATAGGATAACAATGGTATCAAATAGATTGCTCAGCATCAGTCTACTTAGTACTTTAATAGCTACATGTAGGATAAGAATGGTATCAGTCTGCTTAGTACTTTAATAGCTACATGTAGGATAAGAATGGTATCAGTCTACTTAGTACTTTAATAGCTACATGTATGTTAAAAATGGTATAAGTCTACTTAGTACTTTAATAGCTACATGTAGGATAAGAATGGTATCAGTATACTTAGTACTTTAATAGCTACATGTGGTATAACAGTCTTATCAAACAGATTACTCGACATCAGTCTACTTACTATTTTATTAGCTACATGTAGAATAACATACTTATGAAATAGATAGCTCGGTATTAGTCTACAGGGACTCTGTCCAAACCGGCATCTGTCTAAACTGGATTTCTGTGTAAACTGGCAAAATTTTAAAGTCCCGTCCAGCTATTGTTAATTTATTAGGAATAAAACTCTGTCTACACCAGATGCTGTCTATTCCAGTCTTCAGATGCAAATTCAAGAACAAAAGAACTTCAGTTTATGTAGTAAGTAGCTCTGTCTACACAGGCATGCGATCTTACCTCTACTATCTGCCAGTGGTCACCTTTTAAAGAATGACGGCAGTCCCCAGTAATTGGGACACCAAAGAACGTGTTATAAAATAATCGCGCCATTTTGAAAGCCTGATAAAAATGAACTACACCTGTTGTAACGGGTGTAGGTAGCAAGATAAATCGTATTATTATGTGTATGTGTTCCTACCTGCATTGCATCATATTAATCTGTTTATAATTATAAAACTATAAATTTAGACCCCTGTTTCGTATGATTTTAATCAATAAAATAATGTTATTTATTCTGCTTGTTTTTTTATATGTGTTCTGGTTTGAACACATATTTGTATTACAGTCAGATATTAATATTCCACTTTCAAAAGTCAGGACTGAACTTGTGTCCCAGCCTGTTTCTCACTGACGACCCAACGTATTTTGTTTATTGTGAGTTTGATTGGTTTTTTAGAAACACAGATATCTTTCCATGTCTTACACATAGTCCAAACGTTCAGTTAATATGACGTTTTATTTATGTTGGTATTTTTCTTATCAATATACTGCAAGAACCGTAACTCTGGACAAACTTTGTCTACACCAGCATTCTGTCTAAACCGGCATATTTAATCGGCCTCTAGTGAATCCAGTTTAGACAGAGTCCACTGTATTTAGTATTTTAATAGCTACATGTAGGATAACATATTATCAAATAGATAGCTCAGTATTAGTCTGTATAGTATTTTAATAGCTACATGAAGGGTAACAAGTCTTATCAGATAGCTCAGTATCAGTACTTCGTATTTTAATAGCTACATATACAATAATGATTGTATCAAATAAATAGCTTAGCATCAGTTTAGTTAGTAATTTAATAGCGACATGTAGACTAATAATTTTATGTAATAGCTTGGTATCAGGCTGGTTAGTAATTGAGTAATTATGTTTAGAAAAACAGTGACTTTGAATGCATCATGATTAAGCCATCAGGTTTAAGGCTTGTAGATAACAGGTTTGTATGATGATAAAAAAATATCGTCTATCCAAACCGACAGAATGAATTGGTCTTAGGTTCAAAAGGCAACTCCACCTATCTTTCTATCACTGACAGGAAGGAATGTAATGTTTTATTTAACGACACACTCAACACATTTTATTTACAGTTATATGGCGTCGGATATATGATTAAGGATCACATAGATATTGAGAGGACACCCGCTGTCGCCACTTCATGAGCTACTCTTTTTCAATTAGCAGCAAGGGATCTGTTATATGCACCATCCCACTGTCAGGATAGCACATACCACGGCCTTTGATATACAAGTCGTGGTGCAATGGGCCCACCAACAGATCACTGACAGATAACCTAGATAGCTGGCTGCAGAGAGCATGATGGAACATGAATTGGATATTGTTTGTGACTTATTTTGTACTTTATTAGCAGTATTTGTTTTGTAAAAAAAAGTAAAATTTATTAATGATATCCACTTGTGTATTCAGGACTATCTGGGCTGCTTCCTGGTGTTTTTCTCAGCTGTGTGTAGTCTTAGTGCTGGTGCACTTGGCCATACCAACCCGGCATTCATCGGACTCTGTATCACGTATGCTTTACTGGTAAGTCGCTTTGTTTAAAAACAGTTGATTGTGAATACCAAGTAGCAGATTCTGTTCTGAGATTAAGAATACGCCTGTCAAGTTCTGGAGCCCTAGCTGTATTAAACAGTCACATGTCTTATATTACCACTATGTGGAAATGCATGGATGGTCTCTTAATAAAAAAGAAATGTTTGTTTATAAACTTTTCAGCTATATTTTAAATTAATGCTAATTGGTGTCTTAATTTGTGATTGTTTTGACAAATGGTGTCGAGAGAAATGAGAAACCTGCTGCTGCCACCTAGGTTACTCCTTCCAAAATGCCTGTAAGATGTCAGTTGTAGTCGACTCAAGACACGAGACACACTCTTCAACAACATACCTTTATTCTCCAACCAAGTACAATAACATCATGTGACCTCACACACGGACCACACGTGGCCTCAGACCACAATTAATTTCGCTATATGTTTCTATATAGCCTTAGTGGCTATAACATTTTTATTAATATCAGCAGGCCCGTGAAGTTTTGTATGTACCTTTGCCTGCATGGGGGACACATACCCTGAAAAGGACAACCCCTGTTGTCCAGCTCTTTCTCCCAGCATGTTGGTTTAAACAGACACACCCTCTAAACCAGGCCGGAGTACACCCATTTTACACAAAAAGCACTACTTTTGCATGGGCCGGAATTACCACAAACAAGTCTTCAATGTCAGCAAGTTACACATGTTTACAAACTACATGCTATCCCCTGTCACTTTAGTCAAACAGTTGCCACTTCATAGCTGTTTGCCATGAAATAATCACAGTCAAACAGCAGACTACTTACGCGGTCAGATTTCCGGATTTTGGACAACCAAATGGGAAGATAACTGTAATCTGAGACCTATCACAGTCTAGATACTGAGGCCCACTTCGGGTTACCTACATGCTGCAAGGGATCTTTTATATGCACTTCCCCATGTTGTTAAACAACATAAACTAACTTTCTGGTGAACGATCTACCTCTAGTCTAACTAATCTACATGTCGTTATTATAGAGATTCCATTGTATTCATAACATCATTTAGAGTGACTGTAGAATAAATATACAGAACCACATATATGTACCAGTTGTTTATAGTGTGCAAGAATCTTGCGCACTGTAAACAAGTGCAGTAAATAACATGGCAAAACAACTGGTATGTGGTTCTGTATTTATTACATATTACCTTTCTATATTATGATTAATAAAAGTTTAATTAAATAACACATCATCTGGAAAGTTGGTTGAAATTTATAAGCGTCATGGCTAGGAACATGACATCATTCAGGCTAGAGACATGACGTCAGACATGACGTCATTCAGGCTAGAGACATGACGTCATTCAGGCTAGAGACATGACTTCATTCAGGCTAGAAACATGACGTCATTCAGGCTAGAGACGTGACGTCATTCAGGCTAGAGACGTGACGTCATTCAGGCTAGAGACGTGACGTCATTCAGGCTAGAGACGTGACGTCATTCAGGCTAGAGACGTGACTTCATTCAGGCTAGAGACGTGACGTCATTCAGGCTAGAGACGTGACGTCATTCAGGCTAGAGACACGACGTCATTCAGGCTAGAGACACGACTTCATTCAGGCTAGAGACACGACGTCATTCAGGCTAGAGACACGACGTCATTCAGGCTAGAGACATGACTTCATTCAGGCTAGAAACATGACGTCATTAGGGTGAACACATACTACGCATGTGAGTTTTTGTATCACACATATGTTCAATAAAATATATTTTTATTGCACTGTCAGAATTGTCTTTGTTACTAAAGTAAGATTAAATGGGTATGTAATAAATGTTATTGTTGTTGATTTAAAGGGACATACCCTAGTTTTTAAACACTAAGGTATATGTTTTACTATTAGAGCTGTTTTTGATAACTAAAATCATATATTACTTAGATTTTATTGTTTAGATGATCAATTTCCGTACATACGAAGTGTTTTTGGTCTTTCTGGTGTTAAAAATACCACAAAATGCATTTTTCATATTTTTAAAAACGCACATGCGTCTGAGAAGTAATGGTTATGGAGTCGCATGTTAGTCTATTTTTGAGGGTATTTCAACATCACAGACTCTGTTTCTCTCTGTTGTATCCAAATTTGTTACAGGTTTGTAAACTAACCGAACTTAGTGTCCATTTTACATGCTGAAACTAGGGTCTAGGTGAAAAATATGCCTTAGTGTTTAAAAACCAGGGTCTGTCCCTTTAAAAGACTTGACAAACACTTTACTGTTGTAGATATCCAACCAGCTGAACTGGATTGTGAGAACGTCGGCCGATATAGAGCTGAACATGAATGCTGTTGAGCGTATGGAGGAATACATTGAACTACCACAGGAGGAGAACACACACGAAGACGGTGAGTTATTACAGTAACAGCATTTCTCTCTTTTTTTAAATAAGTCTTGTTGTAAATTAAAGGAAAGGAATATTCGTTTAACGATGACTCAGCACATTTGAAACTACAACTGTTTGGGGTTTAACTTATGGTTACATCGACATTTAGTTCATTAGTTGAGCTCGTTCAAGCCAGTGCACCACAACTGGTATGTGCTATCCTGTCTGTGAGATAGTATATATAAAAGATCCCTTGCTACTAATTGAAAAATGTAGCGGGTTTTATGTCTAAGGCTATGTGTTAGAACTACCAAATGTTTGACTGATCCAGTAGCCGGTGATTAATAAATCAACGTGCTCAGTGGTGTTTTTAGACAAAACTGTTTTATTTTTATCAGTCTGATGTCCAGTTACACGAACAAAGACGACATTTCTATTTCTTTTTGTTTTTATTTTATTTTATTTCAGGCAAGATAACTGTGACTGATGACTGGCCGGACCATGGCAGCATAGAGTTCCACAATGTGTGCCTGGCATATGACGCCGACCTGGAACCCGTGCTCAACCACGCAACATTCAGTATTAACGGAGGAGAGAAGGTAATACACAGAGTTTTAAAATAGCTACCAGTTGCTATCACATTTATGTCCCAAGTAAAATAATTTTTAAACCAAAACCAGCTTTAATGAGTGAAAAATAAAACATTTTTAATCGATGGGACGTAAATTTGGTCACCAAATATTGTAACAAAAAATGGGTTACTGTCAAGTGCATATCAAATGGTCATAATTTACTTAATACCTATATCAAATATTCAGCATGGTACCTTTTATCCTATAACATACCCATAATATCCATATCATAAACCCATTTGATATTTACCATTATTAACTTGGTTAATAATGTTTTGCTGTCAATGGGTCATTTGTCTACAGCCAACAAAACTTGTATACCTGAGTGTAACATTTTGAAGAGTAGAATGTTATTTTAGAAGTATTTTAGGAGAAATATACCGGTAATTCGTTACCTGTGTTTTTTAATATGTAAAATATCAACCTCGTCTAGTTAATCGGTATTTGTCTCGAGACAAATACTGATTAATGTAGACTATGTTGATACTTTCCATATTAAAAACACTCGTGACCAATCCTCTATATATAAACTTTAATTACTATATAATTGACCGTGATTAACAATACACACATTTATTTTGTTTCGTAAGTCACAGTTTATTAAATTACCACCAATGATTAATTTCTTTAGTTTTGATTCTGACACCTAACAGCAAGAAAAATGTAATATTGTAGATTATATTTTATGAACACTATTTTATGCTTATTAAAACTGTTTTCATTATATTTATAGATTGGTCTTTGTGGAAGAACTGGCAGTGGAAAGTCATCGTTGGCACTGTCTCTGTTTCGTATGCTGGAACTGACGTGTGGTGAGATATACATCGATGATAAGAATATCCACCGCGTCGACCTGTCCACCTTGCGGTCACGACTGGCCATCATTCCACAGGACCCGTTCCTCTTCTCTGGAAGTGTCAGGTAAATATTGTCTTCATTGGGGTTTAGTGCGTCGTTAAATAAAACATTTCCTTCCTTCATTGCGGTTTCTGCTCTCAGCTTCTTGGACAGAGATGGCAGGTAGCTCCTGCCTATGGGAAAGTCTATATAAAAGATCCCTTTCTGCGTTATTGGTACAAATAGCTCCATTCTTTTTTGATGAACTGTTCCAAATTATGTGCCAAATTACCTCATGAAAACTGGGCAATCTTTTAATATTGTAGTGATTTTCCCGAGTATTTATTTTATAATTAACGGTTACTTACGGTTTGGCAGATTAACGGTATTCTGTGATGCGTCTGTCCTTCTCCCTAGGTTCCAGTCGCAAGAGAGCGGGCTTGGCCTTTTTCGAATCGTCTGCTCTCGTTTTGTGCCATGTGACGCTCCTCGTCCAATGGGGGGGTCCGTTTTTCCCGCCAATCCCTACATGGTAAGGCACCAGTAGATTATTTGTCTCCAGGGGTGTCAGGCGGCGGACCAGTTCCAACTTTGACATCCAGTCGTCGACTGGTCGCGAGTCACCACACTCTCCCCCGTTTTATAGAAGAGAAGATCACCTCCCGAATTTCCAGGGAACATCAAACACTTCACCAGCAGGTTACTGGCTCGGATTCATCCGGGCCAGGATTCGATGACCATCCATGAATAAACAGGTTCTTTGGAAGCAACCAGGGTTTCCTATTGTTATAGGTTAAGACTACCCCCCAAAAGAAACAGTCATATCATGTTTGAAAAAAAAAAAGATACTGCCTTATCTGGCGGTGGCATCCAGAAAAGCCATTAAAGTTATATCCACGAATATTATCCATTGAGCATAGTTAAAGTCAAATCCATGAATATTCAGATTATGCATTAAGCACAGTTAAAGTCACATCCAGGAATATCAAAGTTATGCATTAAGCACAGTTAAAGTCACATCCAGGAATATTAATAATGAAACACCAAGAACTACTCCTTGAATAACACTTAAAGTTTAACACTTAAAAGTTAAACACTTAAACACTTAAAAGTTAAATAAATTCCAACTCAGCCTTTTGTGCAAATGTCAGTCAAGGCAACTATATTACATTATATTACACAAACCTAACAAAAAACTGGTCCATCATATTTTGCCCTATATGATGTTGGCCTCCTAATTACATCCTTACTAAAAAAGAGTCATAATTCAAATAATTATCCCTCAAATTGGCAATAGTTAATTGAGAATTAACTATTATTCCCCCACAAAATAATTTGGGACCCTCTCCCTAAGGAAAACAAAATAAAACAGGATTTTTCATGGCAGATACCTTCCCTCCCCCTCACAAAAGATGGAAAAGGTCCGCATCATCCAGGAAAAATATAATTTTATGTCCTGTTTTATCTTCTCAGTATTACATACTTACCTGAGAAGAGACCCCTTAAAAATAAGGTCTGTTCCCAGTTACCCAAAATCCAACCCCCTTCCTGGGACATCTTCTATTATTGCTTACCCACAGGTCTCCCATACCCAATTAACTGTTCCCCAAGTGGATGCTGAACACCAACCACAACAATCAAGCACAGTAAAGCGTGGTTAAGCAGTGCATAGAGACAACAACCAAGGAGAAAGGAACTACAGAAGAGGGGCGACTATAAGTGAAAGTGCAACTAGTCCTAAGAAGCACAACATGGAACACACCGTACACACCACCCCTCTGACGGTACTCACTGCGGTGAGTCTGCTCCACACACAGGACAAATGTACAAGTCCATCAATCTACCCTCCTCCGGGGTTACCTCCACACACACACCATGATACCATTCTTTACACCGGTCGCACTGTATCATGAATTCACCTGTGTAAGGCCCCATACAAAAACAATAAGTTTGTTGGCTCTTTGTTTTTCCCCTAGTTTGTTTACCCTGTTCTGTTGTTTCCTTCTTTTGGCCCAGTAACTCCCCTTTTGCCCGATCTAACCATGGTGGTACCCTTCGATCATTACACAATTTTAATCGGTCATGGTTGATCACGGACACTCCTTTACGGAGTTGTACTTTGTACAAATAAGGGGAAATGCATTCCCTTATCAGTCCAGGACCTTTCCATGGTGGGCTAAGTTTTTTGTTTTCCCCTTTAAGAACAGCCGTGTCCAACACATACACATAGTCCCCATTGGAATACTTGTGTTCTGCTGTTCTCAGGTCATAGTCCCTTTTCATTCTTTTCTGGGACTCACCCAACTTATCCCTAGCCAGTTCATGTGCACTCCTGATGGATTCTTCAAGCTGGGCCACATACTCATCAACATGTGCAGGCTGCTTCCCTACAGGGGGCCTGAACATGAGATCTGCAGGTTGATTGACCTCTCTACCCAGCATAAGGTGATTAGGAGTGTAACCTGTGTGGCGGTTTACCGCAGAGCGTAAAGCCCCTGCCAATTGAGCCAGGTTATCATCCCACCGGGTTTGAGATTTGTCAATATAGCATCGAACAGCATCCATGAGTGTACGGTTGTACCGTTCGACCTGTCCGTTAGCAGATGGACGATAAGGTGTGGTTCGGGCTGTATGAATATGGAGCAATTTACACACTTCTTGAAATAGCTCCGATTCAAAATTTCTCCCCTGATCAGTGAATATCTCAAAAGGGTAGCCAAATCTCAAGAAAAACTCATTGATAGCTGCCCTTGCTGTCACCTCAGCTGTCTGGGATGGCAATGGTATGCACTCTACCCACTTTGTAAACTGGTCTACCATCATGAGTACATACTCATTACCATTTTCAGTCTTGGGTAATGGTCCCAGGAAATCGAGATGTACCCTCTCCATAGGGACCCCCACATGAAACTGTTTCATGGGGCACCTCGCCTTCCTATTACCCTTCTTACAACGGTTACACTGTACACAGGTAAACACAAAGTTTTTTTACAGCCCTAGAAATACCGTACCAATAATACCTGGCACGCATTCTGCATTTGGTACGTTCCACGCCCTGGTGTCCTGATGCTGGAATGTCGTGATTTACCCTGAGCCACGCCCGTCGCAAGGAATGGAGTACAACTAGCAGTTCTCTTCTCCCCGAATCATCCTCAATCCGTTTGTACAGGACCCCACGTTCATCTAAATGAAACGTGTCCCGGTTAATCCAATAGCACTTGGATTTACGGTCGCCCAGAAACAATTCTGCCTCACTGGGTACTATCTGCGTTTCCAACCACTGGATAACCTGTCTCAAATCCCGATCCTCATGCTGCTTTTCCTTCATCTGGTCAGCCGAGTACCCCGAACTGTCCTCAGTAATAGTTACTGACAGCACTTTGTTAGGGACCACACCTACATCTATATGTGTACACAATGGCCCTGTACTCTGGGGCTGGGGGTCGAACTCAATACCCCCAGTGAGCAACTGCTGGAACTCAGTATTCTGCACCACTGATGCACTCTCAGTCACAGCGGAAACCACCTGCCATACCAATGTCGGTTGATCCACCCAGGTGGCTAAAGGTACTGCATCATCTACGTTTTCAAAAAACGAGCCCCAATTATCATTGGCTCGTACACAATACTTGCAGCCCCCACAAGGCAAGTCTTGTAGTCTGACACCTGCCTTAAATTCTGGGCATGGTTGTGATAAAGGCAGTCGTGATAAGGCATCAGTGTCCATGTGCTGCTTACCGGGTCGGTGTTGAATCTGCATGTTATATTGACCCAGTTCCTCTAACCATCTGGCTAATTGACCTTGCGGTTGCTTAAAGTTTAACAACCAGGTTAAACTGTTGTGCTCAGTTCGCACTAAGAACCTCCTACCCAGCAGATAGTGGCGGAACTGACGGGTAAACTTTACAACCGCCAACAATTCTTTCTGGGTAGTACAGTACTTTTTCTGTTCTGAGGTGAGGCTACAGCTGGCATAAGCAACCGTTCTTTCGGTGCCGTTCTGCAGCTGAGACAACTCTGCCCCTATTGCCTTGTCCGATGCATCCGTATCAAGTATGAATGGGTCATCTTTGTTGGGCAATGTTAGCACCGGAGTGGATACCAGTGCCTCTTTTAGCTTAACCCAAGCTGCCTCCTGAGCAGGTCCCCACATAAATGCTTTTTTACCCGTGATCTTGTACAAAGGGACTGCAATTTCCGCAAAGTTAGCTATGAAATTGCGATGGTAGTTGGCAAAGCCCAAAAAACTTTCTACCTCCCTTGTGCACCAGGGAATAGGCCACTCCCGAACACTGTCGGCATATCCAGTGCCCATCTCTACCCCGTTGGGACCTATCATTCTACCCAGAAATTCCACCTTTGTTTGAAACAGTTCACATTTCTTGGGTTTGAACTTCAGACCATATTCGTGAAATCTGTTAAAGACTGACTGCAAATTAGTCAAATGATCACCCTGGTCCTTACCCATGACCAAAATATCATCCAAGAATGCTAACGCCACATTCCACGTTAACCCTCTCAAAACCAAGTTCATGGCTCGAGCAAACGTTGCCGGAGTGTTGCACAACCCAAAACCCATGCGTACGAACTCAAAAAGGCCATACTTTGTGACAAAAGCTGTTTTTTTCCGGTCCCTCTGCTTTAACACCAATCTGGTAATATGCTGAATTAGCATCCAGTTTAGAAAACCAGATATTTCCAGACAGGGTGTCTAAACACTCATCTATCAGTGGTAACGGGTACACGTCTTTGACAGTGACCTCGTTCAACTTTCTATAGTCAATACACCACCGTACCCCTCCATCCCATTTACGAATCAATACGGGAGCAGAAGCCCACTCCGACGCAGATGGCTGAATTATTTCTGCATCTAGCATTTTCTGTAAATGAGCTTCTTCCTCATTGACAAAACATTGGGGTGTTCGCCTCATTCTTGCCTTGACAGGCCGGGCATTACCTGTATCTATCTCGTGCTCTATCGTGGTAAATGAGCCAAAGTCAAAATCACTCTGGGCAAACACATCCTGGTACTCAACCAGTAAAGCGGCCAGGTTTTCAGCTTGCTCAGAGTTCAACTCTTTACAGGAGTTGTACATGTTTTTCAAAAATTCAGGTGCCACCTGTTTTTCACCCTGAGATTCTTTCAACCTTTTTACTGTAGCAGAAGGCGGCAATTTGTGATTTACCACCGGTGCTGCTTCCATAGCATGCCCCACAACCTGCTGTGCCTGGAGTGTTACTGGTCTATCACCCAAATTCACCAGACACACACTAGCCTTGTTGCCTGCTGCCTGGAACGTATATGGCATCATTGCTAATGTCGATACACACTCCGTGCTCGGCTCAACCACAAATGTGGGCATACTTCGGCTCACACTACAGGGAAAATGTTTCGCTGAATTTGGCGGTACCACCACCTTTTCTAGCACCTTAACCTTCGCCACCACTGGCGACTGACCAATCAATCCAAAAATCATAGAAATGGATTTACCCCCAACCGTCAAAGTGCCTGCCTGTAAATCCAACTTTGCATTACAAGCCCTCAAAAAATCTAAACCCAACAACATATCATCCTCGATTGGGGCTACATACATTTTGGACTGAAAATTGGTATCTCCCAGTGTCAAGGTCACAGGACCTACAACAATCCCTTCCATTTTCATTTCTCGGCCTGTGGTATTCAAAGATACAGCCTGAATAACGTTAGGCTTAGTCACCATGCTATCATAGATTCGGTCAGCAATGATATTCACCTCAGCCCCAGTATCTACTGTGGCATTTACAGAACACCCATCTACAATAACAGGTACAGAGAACATAGGCCCAGCGCTTACAGGTTTAAGTCTGATGACTGGTGTTGCCTCCCCTTTCTCTGTCCCTACCGCCTCCACTGTTATCTGCCCTTCCATTGGACAACTCTCTGGAGGTACGATTACCTTCCTTTCTTCTACTACCATTTTCTTATCCGGAACATCACCCACCCCTGGGCTGTCCCTAACATCATCATCTACACCCCCAGAATGTGCTGTCACCCCCTCGACCACCACTGTCGAAACTGACCCCTCTTTTTGAGCCACCATTCCCGTCGCCTCAACTGCCACATCCGTGGTTCCTGCAGCCACCCCCTTTTCAGGTGCTACCGCCACTACGTCCACAGTCTCTACGACTACATCCTTCCCCTGGTTACCTCCTATCGTAACCCTATCTCGGCTACTCTCCAAGGTCACCCCATTTTCGACAGTCCGATCTACATGTGACTCGTTCGATGCTAGCCCTTCCTGTTCAGCCACCTCACCCGTTGCCCCCACTGTCATGCCCGCATTTTCTACAGCCACCCCCTTTCCAGGTGCTCCCCCTGCGACGTCGACAGTCTTTGCAACCACCTCCTCCGAGGTCATACTCGTCTCCTGGTCACACCATGTAACTTTATCCTGGCTACTTTCTCCCAAGGCTACATCGATTTTCATGTTTTGACACATATCCCCTCCCCCAGGGGTCTGGTCTTCGGGCATGATAATGATACAATGATCACTCTGTAAAGTTGGCTTCTGGATGGACGCCGAATTCTGACGTGTACATATCTCTACACCCCCCCCAACTTACAGATTTCTTCCCAACAGAACTGCCAGCCACCCCCTTGGTGCCGACAGCCCTGCACCCGGTACCCAACGGTACCATACCTGCTAGAGGCCGTCTACCACTACTCTCTTGGACTGGGTTAAGGCCTACTGACCCAGCCCTTTCCCGTTTAACGACTTCGTTCCTTTCCACTGTGGACACTCCCTTCGAAAGTGTCCCACCTCATTGCAAAGATAACATCTAGGAGACACCCTTTCCCTTCCCTGTGGTGAAGGAGACCCCTCCCTTCTACCCACTGAAGGTGACCTATCCCTAGGTTGGAACTGCCCCCTGTTGTTACCAAAATGCGACCTGTCCCCCCCTGGGCTACTCGCTCTCCGCCCCTTTAACTCTGCTACGTCCCTCATCAGGTGTTCCACCATTTTTTCTAGTCTCTCTATAGCAGAGTGGGGGGCGTTAGGCATTTCCCGCCCAAGGCTACCAGTGTTTCTACTAACACTCATTTGAGCTACCCGCTGTCCACCGATTGACAGTTCATCCACCCGACTAGACAAAAAATCCAATCTATCACTTAAACTGTCTCCCATCGGATTAAGCTCCCTATTGATTGTACTCCTATCACTGTGTCCCCATCCGTCTACACGGGACACACGAGCCTCTAACGGTGTACTACCCGGTATTCTACCAGTAGATCGAGCATTCAGAGCTGCATTGGTGCACTGCCACCGTAACAACGTATCCATAGCATCGTCAAGAGTCCGGGGATTTGCATTGCACAAATGATGTGCCGCTGCTACATCTTCACAACCCTGACAAAATCTGGTCGTTACCTGAGAAGACATAAAGTCGTCGGGCAGACCCTGAAACGCTCTATTTGCTAGAACTACCACCCGGTCCGCCCAATCTCTGATATCCTCCCCTGGTTTTTGTTTAGCCGTGAAAAACTCCATCTGAGCCGAACTCGACATATCATACGACCCAAATCGTTTCATCAGCTTGTGCATAATCTCTGTATACCGGAGGTTTTGAGGAGCCAATATAAGGGCATAATATTCACTGGCCTTACCCTGTAATGAAAAACAAAGTTCCTCTTTACACCGCTGTGGGGGCCAGTTCGCACTCAGCCATGTATTGAAATTTGGTTTCAAAAGCCTTCCAACTACTTTTGCCATCATATTCCACTTTCTTGTTGAAATGAAATAACCTTTCCTCCGGCGCACCCCCCCTTACTGGGAACCTCCCCTCCGGATGAAAATTAAATCCATCCCTTTCTACATCACCCCCTCCTTGGCGATATGAGACATGACCCTGATACATCGACCTCCCCTGTGGATGAACGGTAGAACCACCCCTTTGGGGGTTAAATCCTTCCTCATAAGAAATGGGACTACTCCTGTGCCGAGTACCCCCCTCTGGGTATGACAGTGGACCACTCCTGTGTGGGTAACCACCCTCCGATGACGGACCGAAATCGCCCCCGTTTGGGTTATCCCCCTCTGGGCGTGAAATGGTACCAACCCTGTTCGGGTAACTACCCTCTGGATAGGAAGCAACGTCACCCCTGGGTGGATTACCCCCCTCTGGAATGAAAACCAAACTGCCCCTATGGGCATTTGTCCCCTCCCCCGGATGAATACCAAGACCACCCGTCAACGGTGTCCCCCCTTCTACGGTACCGGACCCCGTACTTACTGAACGGTGATACCTAGAATTCCTGTCTACGTACCCGGAACTAGGAGGTGTCAGAATAGAAATGTGGCCTACTTCATGCAGGCTAACCTGCAAATCCGGGGATTGACTTTCCCCCATAGCCCCATCATTGTCACGAAATGACATACCGGGAACTGTTCCCAGAAAAACACAATAAATAAACGCAAAGTATGTCGGACTTTCAAAAAAAACTTTATTTCTCTGCACTGGAGCCGAACCGTAAATTTGAAATCCTCCCCCACACAAACAAAATTATTACGTCATTTAGTCAGAAAAAGGTCAAGAATGCAATATCCTATAAAAATATATTTAAAAACACTGTGAAAAACTTCCTATTACTTCGAGAAAATTAATTCTTTTTCCTGAAAATAATTAAACCCAAAGACAAAAGACAATTAATTAAAAAAAAATTGTAATTAATAGATTAGCAGATGCGTTCAAATGCTCGCAGCGCCATTGTAGTGATTTTCCCGAGTATTTATTTTATAATTAACGGTTACTTACGGTTTGGCAGATTAACGGTATTCTGTGATGCGTCTGTCCTTCTCCCTAGATTCCAGTCACAAGAGAGCGGGCTTGGCCTTTTTCGAATCGTCTGCTCTCGTTTTGTGCCATGTGACGCTCCTCGTCCAATGGGGGGGTCCGTTTTTCCCCGCCAATCCCTACATGGTAAGGCACCAGTAGATTATTTGTCTCCAGGGGTATCAGGCGGCGGACCAGTTCCAACTTTGACATCCGGTCGTCGACTGGTCGCGAGTCACCACACTATTTTGGATTTAATCCTACGGGACATTCAAAATTCAAAGGCACCGCAAATGCCCCTGCCCGTTACTGAGCCTGGTCAGGCTGCTGGTGATCTCTTGAACTTGCTAGTGCAGGCGGTCCTCCCTCCCACCCACCCCTCCAAATGCCTCCGCCCATTACTGAGCCTGGTCAGGCTGCTGGTGCTCTCTTGAACTTGCTAGTGCAGTGGTCCTCCCTCCCACCCACCCCTCCAAATGCCTCCACCCATTACTGAGCCTGGTCAGGCTGCTGGTGCTCTCTTGAACTTGCTAGTGCAGTGGTCCTCCCTCCCACCCACCCCTCCAAATGCCTCCGCCCATTACTGAGCCTGGTCAGGCTGCTGGTGCTCTCTTGAACTTGCCAGTGCAGTGGTCCTCCCTCCCACCCACCCCTCCAAATGCTCCTGCCCATTACTGAGCCTAGTCAGGCTGCTGGTGCTCTCTTGCACTTGCTAGTTCAGTGGTCCCTCCTTCCATCCACCCCTCCAAACCCTTTCCTGTTCTAGACGGATGAGGCAGCATAAGTCGACACCTGCGCCCATGACAGGAGTGTGCTACAACAGCTTGCTCTGAATGTGCATGTTAAGCCCTTTGACCTGACCTGACCATTATTGGTAGGAATAGTGTATATGGCAGCAGTGGGTTTCTTGTCTTTTTGTCTGTATACCAAATATTGAAATAACTGTATATTAGACACCAAACAGCCATAGTTGAAAATATGCTGAGGTGTCAGTAAACAAATATTCCTTGGATAGCTTTTTGATTTTCATCTCAGTGTGCCTTTGCACTGTGTTCTGTCAGTACTGGTGTTAACTGTGTTACTTCGGTTACTCGTGTAAGTCTGTAATGCATATCTGCTATGGAACTTTTATTAAATATCTTGGTAACTGACAATTTGCTTTTATTTAATTTTTATTTATTTTTATCTGTCTTTTAAAAAAATATGTTCTTTAATTTTAATTTACTATTGTATATACTGACGCCCACCTTCTACCTCTGGCTCCTGATTACTACTATTTTTGTTAAAAAGCCATTTATCATGAAAGCATTTGTTTTTACAACAGTTTTTATTCCACAGACATTACCTTTTTTGACACCCATTAGCGTGCATGTATATGAAGAGTTTAGGCGCAAAACGCGATATATAAATTTTTTTCATTTTCAGAAAAAGTGATTTTTTTTAATTGGCGTATATTGCGTTTTGATAAAAACCAGAATTTACCCAATTCAGTTTCATCAGGATCAATCGTGGTTTGCGGCAAATCAGCGAGCCTATGATTAGCCCTTACTGACATACAATAATGGCTTTAACTAAACACAAGAAAGAAAATGGTTTATATCGCGTTTTGCGTACGAACTCTTCATATGTTTGTGATGGGGTGTCGTTAAACATTCATTCCTTCATTCCACAGACATAACATGGATCCAACGTACCAGGTGGATGATGACCAGCTATGGGCGGCCCTCGGTGTTGTCCAGATGAAAGAAGTCATAGAGAATTTAGAAGGCCAGCTGGGTGAGTGTGATGTGATCTAATTAATATGTCAGTATTTTAAAATAGCACTGGCAAGTAACAAAATAAGGGCTTGAAATTAAAACATTTATGGTAATTTTTTCCAGCAATCTTTCCTTCTCAAATTTTAATTGGAAATGATATTTAGTAAACATCTAACATTTTAATGATCTTAGTTATCAATGATTCCATAAATTTAAAAAATGAATACATAAATTTTAAAATGGTTGTTTATCTTTTTTTCAATCTTTAGATTTCACTGTATCCGAAGGGGGAGATAACTTTAGTGTTGGTCAGAAACAGGTACGGTTCATCAGTATTTAAACATTACCCAGTTGTTTACCTATTTTTGCTAATTTGAGAGTCCCTGGGACTTCAATTTTTCTTTCATGGAGGTTCCAGTTTGAAAGGTGTCAACACAAAATCTGACATGGTTCTTACACTTCCTGGAAATCCTGGAATGTCCTTGAATTTTGTGATTTTAAAATCCAGGCCTGAAATGTCCTGGAAAAAGCATTAAATTTTATTCTGTCCTAGAAATATCTTTTCTTTTTTTTTTTTGTCTCAATTCAGACAACAATTTGTTATAAAAACATTTCATTGATTGAACATTTTATGTCCTGGAATTTTTTTTAAATGTCCTGGAAATGTCCTGGAATTTATGTTATTTCAAGTGTAAGAACCCTAAATTGATTCTCAAACATGTTGCATTAGGGAGCCAAAAATGTCAGTCTTGATTTTTAACCTTTATTTTTATACTCAATGCTTTTCATGGCAACCTTCAATTAGCCATATCTTAACCCACAGACTTGACAATCATAACACTGCTGAATCTTTGGGGCCATTTGACAAAATTATTTTAAGCAAGTTTTATCATTTTTAAAAGCCCGCTCCTCTCCCCATGCAACATTTTGTAATCCTAAGAGTACCCTCCCCACTAAAATTATGTAATGCTTATCAACCTTCCTCCACTTTGTGTGTCATTGTCATGTAATTTGATTATCACCTTTAACGAATAAAATAGCAAGGAGTGGCTGCACATTACTTTAAGAATAGAAATGAGACATTCTTCTGCTAAATTTACATACATGTATCTCTTTGTAAACAACCCTTCCTCCTCCTCTTTAATAACTTGTAGAAACATCCCATGTTACCCCTCACTCCTAGAGCATTACATAATTGTTGAATGGCTGCTTTCATGATCTAATCTGTTTGTAATTCTCAAATTAATTAAAAATGGATGTAACTTTTTAATATCTCTCTCTCTCTCTCTCTCTCTCTCTCTCTCTCTCTCTCTCTCTCTCTCTCTCTCTCTCTCTCTCTCTCTCTCTCTCTCTCTCTCTCTCTCTCTCTCTCAGAATAACCATAGTTTAGATATATAGTTGTAAATTATAATGTGCTCAGATGTCATTATACAAATATTGCTTTACTTGTATGCATTAATATTTATGTGTGTTGTTCCTGGTAGTTGCTGTGCCTTGCCAGAGCATTTCTGAGAGATTCCAAGATAATCATTCTAGATGAGGCTACAGCGTCCATCGACATGTCAACAGACAAAAAACTTCAGGAGGTTGTCATGGATTCAGCATTTAAAAACAAAACTATTTTGACAATTGCTGTAAGTATTTCATTAAAGCATACATATCTAGTAATTGTGTTGGGGCAAGATCTAGCTAAGTCAGTCGATCGCATCTTTGTGGTAGTTTGATCATAGGATCGAACCCTCTCGATTCACCCATTCTCTGGCATTGTTTCCATCCTGTGACTGGTATATCAGAGACTGTGGTATGTGCTGTCTTTTCCGAGGAAAAGTGTATATGAATGATCCCTTGCTTCTCATGAGAATATGTAGTGGGTTTCCACTAAGACTATGTGTCAGAATTGTCAAATATTTGACAGCTATGTTTCATTTCAACTGGTGGCTACTTATACTTAATACTTCTTACACATACACTAAACATAATTGAATGGATAAAACTGGCTATTTCAATTAATTTGTGTAATTATATGTAATTTTTGTCTAAATGTCACATATTACATGTAGCTGTATTATGATAGAAAAATATATTTAATTTTTTAACTCCATGTTTCTTTTGCAGCATCGTGTCACAACTATACTCAATTATGATCGTATCCTGGTTCTCGATTACGGCAACATTGTCGAGTTTGACTCACCACAAACACTGTTAGATACACCGAAAAGCTATTTTTCCACACTTATCAAGGAAGCAAGCAAATAGTTCTTCAGATGCATTTTGAAAGGGGTTTGGCGATACAAACAAAACAAATTTGTTTTTTGGCAGTTTCTTTGCTTTGAAAAAAATCAAATATTAACTGTAAATGTTATTAGTTTCTCATCAAAAATTACCATGTTTTAAAAGTTCCTTATGATGCCCTTGAACATTCTAGTCATACTGATCTATAACATGGTGGTTACTGTACCAAGAGATTCTTTTTGTTGTGTTCCACTTCAAAATCTTATTCTGACTGTTGGTGAGAAAAAGACTCGCCCTGTCTTGGATACATGCACTATGGAATCTTGGAGTATGTACCCAAGACTCGCTCTGTCTTGGATACATGCACTAGGGAATCTTGGAGAATGTACCCAAGACTCGCCCTGTCTTGGATACATGCACTAGGGAATCTTGGAGAATGTACCCAAGACTCGCCCTGTCTTGGATACATGCACTAGGGAATCTTGGAGAATGTACCCAAGACTCGCCCTGTCTTGGATACATGCAATAGGGAATCTTGGAGTAATGTACCCAAGACTCGCCCTGTCTTGGATACATGCAATAGGGAATCTTGGAGTATGTACCCAAGACTCGCCCTGTCTTGGATACATGCAATAGGGAATCTTGGAGTATGTACCCAAGACTCGCCCTGTCTTGGATACATGCACTAGGGAATCTTGGAGTATGTACCCAAGACAATCTTACTTGAACCTTCAGTGAATGTAAGCATGAGGCAAATTGTTGATTGGTTGAGTGTGAAACAAGACTCTGTCATCTTGTGTTTGTGCACTATAAGTTTTGACTGGATTGGCACAAAATTTAAATTTCCTGTGGAAACTTTAAGTTCTTGTAGTTAGCCGTGAACAGTTACATTGTATGTTGGTATTGTGCTCCAAAATTTGTATTATGGTATGGTAAAAAGGACAGTCTTAAACTGAGCATGTTGTTGATAAAAAGATATAATATTGTGTGACTATGTCATTGATACTGATACAGTGTGCACTTGCATACTAATATTTCCAGTTACAAATCTGGCTGTGCTAGACCTGGTTGTTGTAGAAATGGTTTCAGTATTTTGTTTGTTATAAAGCATCTGTGCGATTGTCTACTTCAAACATAAAGCTGTCAACCAAGATACACAGTATTACAGAAATTTGAGAATGATCGGCCATAAGGAATGACCATTTAAATGGATATACAACAAAATGCTTTTAAGTGTCTTGCTCCACCGTTAATGGATAACAGTGTTTTTTAGAGAAAAGATTAAGGATGCAGAAATAGTTCATATACTATGAATGAGACAGTGTTTTTTGTTCATAAAGGCCTTTGCTCTTTGCTCATATATTGCATTATACATACACATGTATGTATGTATGTATGTATGTATGTATGTATGTATGTATCTTTCTTTTTGTTTTGTTAATTGTTTGTAAAATTTATTTATTATCCACATAGTTTACAATGAATGGTTACACAAGTATGGTTTTATTTAGATTATGTGGTCACATATAAGTATGGTTTTATTTGATACAATCTTTATGTTGACACGTATTGATAATTGTTATGACATTGTTGTGGCATCACTAGTTTATAAATTTTTAAAAGAATCATAAAAATCCCCATAAAACTTCAATGTAACTGGATTTACGCATATGCGTAGAGGCTCCCATTTTGGTAGCGAGGGAGAAAGCTGATTTTTGCCCGAATTGAACAAAAATGCCTGAGTTTGAATAATGTTTATTCATATTAGCATTACTGCTAAACAGTTATATTGGGTTGCAAATGAATCACTAGGCATTTGTACATGGATTACAACTAATATTGTAGGTAGAATGATGGAAATACATGATGTAAAGGTATCAGGCCAACTCATTTTGTCTAAATATGTCTTATTGTTTTTGCCTGAATTTGTGAATTTGCTCCAGCAATGGTATGCTTATGGATTTGCATTTTTGCATTTCATCATCTGACCTCATTAAATATGGTCAACATTGATTGTGTGGCAGATACAATAATATGTAAATTTGTTAATCTGTTGTACATTTTGTGGATAATAAATAAATTATCAAATATGTGTGAGTGCAATAAGAATTTTATGGCATCCATTTTGGAATTGTTTTATTCCACTCACTCTCACTTGGGGGAATAAAACAATTTCCAAACTGGTTCCATAAATCATTTATCACCCTCGTGCTCATGTAATAATCTAAATTATTGTGCTTTCAGCTTTTTAATTTGTTTTGTTACCTTGCTACTTAGTGCTTTGCTGTGTGAATAACAGTAGAAAAGCTTGCCAAAGATCAGTGAAATATCTAGTTATTATGTAGTATTAGTGTTTTACACTATTGTTTATTGAAATCCCATGATGCTTATCCCTTGGCTTAAGTCTTCTTTTTAGTAGTGTTGGAAATCAGCTGGATTAATTTTCAGCCTCGATCATCGACTATAATTGGTTTGTTGCAACTGATCAACTTTCAATTATACAATCACTTAAAATTACATGAACATAATAAGGATTTAATTACTAAGGACCATGCCCCTATTGTGTTCACTAGGATTTAGACCCTACAAATGGCTCATTTTAACTTTTAATAACTATTTAATATCTGTTTATTTTATGTACATGTGAAAACAAACACCAAGCCGACATATTTACATCAATTCCATCATCTAAACTGGAGGAACAATTACAGTCAACATTTTCCCACACAAATCAATTATGGAGTTTCATAATCGATCATCAATCGGTAAAGCCAAAGTGATCAATTTGCAATTATAATCGATCATTGGAACATCACTACTTTGGGACTTGTAGGGGAATATTAAAAAAAATATATATATATATATATATAAAAATACATTGTCAGTTAAAAAAAAATCGAAAAGAAAAAAAAATCATGTAATGTCTAGTGATAAAGGTAGCTTGTCAAATTTAAATGTAAATCTGTTATTAATATTATGTTAAGTCACTGGGTATGATAATACATGTATTAGCTTAAAGGGACACACCCTAGTTATGGCTAGTTGTTAACCATTACGGCGTTGTTTTTCGCTATTAAACCCATTTTTTCACAAATAAAATTGCACTTTACTTATCGTTTATTCACCTGAAGTGTTTTTTGGTAATCCTGGTCTGAGAAAAAAACGTTGAGCAGACAAGGTTTAATCTATTTTTAGAGGGGATATTTCCATTTCAATGTCACAAACGTTGGTATACCACGTGACCGTTATCATTTTGGTTCGGTTTGTTTTCTCGTGCACGGTTCGCGCAATCAACATCCGATTTGTTGTTGTTCATTTGTGAGATTCTTCTTCACAGTTCGTGAACATTTTCAGTAACAATAAAGTTCAGACAAGTAAGTGTCTCAATACAAAACGTTACAAACCCTTAAAACCAATAATTTTGCTAAGTCCTACGATATCTGGAGAGGGGATACAACCAGGACAGAACAGTTGGAACAGTCCAGAAGAGGTGAAAAGAATGCACCCCAAGTCTGTGAAATTTGTCGTGACGTAGGCATTGTTGTGCTTCGAGCGACATCTACTGGTGACATCAGAATACAAACTTTCAAAATTATTTCAAGCAATTGGGACATGGGGATTCCCATGGTATTTATCGATATAAAACCTGCTTTTTCACTCCATTTGATAAAAACGTGATCTAAGTGTGTTACAGGTTTGTAGATTAACCAAATTATAATTTATTTTCGCTGGATGGAACTAGGGTGTGCGGCTTTAACACAGTTACATGAAAATCTGGTGTTGATACCTAATGATACTGGCTAAGTATTTTCAAAGTTATCTTAGTGCTACAATACCATAAAACCATCATAGCCTATGATGTCACTATGACACACGCCATAGCCTACAACTGTTTTATGATATCATAGTGTTACCGGTAAGATAGTTTAAAAAATCTGGGCCCTTGTTATGATGCTATTGGGAGGATAAATTTATATGAATATCCGGTCATGTGTTTAGAAAAAGAAATCTGGTCATTATTTATATTAGCTTATTTAGAATTAGTTTTAGAATATATATATTACATTATATTTAAGAAGTTTTACAACTCTTGTGACGGTATACAAATATATAAATATGGTGAGTTTTTTTCATCATACAAATATTTAAAGTATTTTATGACATATCAATGTCTGTGTAGAGATTTATTAATTAACATGCTGCATTATTGAGTATTTTTATATTTATCTTGCTAAATGTTTTTCTTATTTAACTACATTGTAGTTAGAATAAAATTCATTAAACAAATGTAATATTATACATATTTTTATGTAATTGTTCACATGCCATTCACAATTTTCAACATTTTTAATAGTGTATATTCTTCTCTTCTTTTTTTTTCTTTTTATTTTATCTCACTCTCCCACTTAAAAGTGAGCATCAAAAACGTTGATTTTGCAAGGACTATTTTTATCTACATTTTATTTACATTTTAATGCTCATAAAAATGTTGATAATGGGGAAAATATTTACACATAACAGAAAAATACACTGAGAATTTTTAAAAAGAGAACACTTGGTATTTGATACCAAATTTAATTCACTAGTAGCGTGGTAATGTCTGTATAAACTACAAACTAATGAGGATTGAATGTCAGTTCTGTTGGACTGCCAGTAACAAGGTTCACTTCATGACACTCATTTTTGTTTTATCCCACTGCCATCTTTCCTTTGACTTCTTTGAATTCCATCTGATTTCTTCCCGATCTGACAACTCCTCCTATCTTTCAACTTCTTTCGCTGTCCACCTCCACATCCCAGACCTGGTCTCTACAACCGCGACAGGTGCTTGTCTCTTGTGGTTATCCGTGCCACACACCTGCCATTCCCCATCAGCTTTTAGCTGTGGGCTTATTCTGACCACTTTGGGGAGTGTTGAGTACCTGTAGTTACATGTACTTCTGGTATTGTTAACAAGCACTTGTAACCACCTACTATGCTTCCCTACTACTGGTGGTGAAAATGTAGAATTATATCACTATCTAGTCATCATATATTGTCTCCCGTATAAATTAATATTATATTGGATTATGACTTCCAGGGAAAGCATATCAGAGGCTATGTACATGTATGTGTATTACATATCATAATGAAGAGACTGTGGCATATCGGAGGCTATGTATGTGTATTACATATCATAATGAAAAGACTGTGGCATATTATTATTAACACATTTGTGGATTTTAGGGGGTGAAATTAGGTACACAGTGGACCCATTTTTGATTAGTTTTTACCCATCCCAACCAGTGGTCCATGACTAGTATATCAAAGGTAATGGTATGTGCTGTCCTGTCTGTGTGAGACTGTATATAAAAGATTCCTTACTGCTAATATAAATATATAGCAGGTTTTAGGACTACATGTATGTGGGAGCAGGACGTAACCCAGTGGTAAAGCGCTCGCTTGATGTGCGGTCGGTTTGGGATTGATACCCGTCAGTGGGCCCATTGGGCTATTTCTCGTTCTAGACAGTGCACCACGACTGGTACATCAAAGGCCATGGTATGTGCTATCCTGTCTGTGGGATGGTGCATATATAAAAGATATTTTGGTACTAATAGAAAAAATGTAGCATGTTTCCTCTCTAAGACTATATGTCAAAATACTGACCAAATGTTTGACATCCAATAGCTGATGATTAATAAATCAATGTGTTCTAGTGGTGTCGTTAAACAAAACAAACAGACTTTAACATTTATGTGTTAAAAATGACCAAATGTTTGACACCGAGTAGCTGAAAATTAACAAATCAATGAGCTTTAGTGATATTGTTAAACAAAACAAAATTTAATATTTTAAACTTTTCTTGCTTATTTAGTTTTATTTAGTATTTGATTTATATATGCAATAAAATAATGTAGTTTTTGTTTCACACTAGCAATGACATAGGTATGTATCTGGAACAATGACATATGTATCTGGAACAATGACATATATGTATCTGGAACAATTTAAGCCTAATACATGTGGCTATGTGTTGTCACTGTAACATGTTCAATATGAAATTGCTAACCTGCCAGAATAAAGCAGGGATTATTAATATTTTAAAGTATTTTAGTGTGAAGAACCTCACAAAGTATCTAGTATTCTTTAAACATGTTATTTAATAGTCAAAGACATGATTTTGTTAGGTGGGGGTTTTGTATTGTGTACATGTATTGTATGTCTTGATTTTAGAGACAGAATTGTATTTTGCTACATGGTATTTTAAGGTGTTTATGAATTATGATTGTACATCCTTATACAAGTACAATGTAGTATCTAAAAAGTGTTATGATGAAAAAAAGAAGAAAAGTTTGTTTCTTTTAACGACAGCACTAGAGCACATTCATTTAATAATTTTCGGCTATTGGATGTGAAACATATGATCATTTTGACACAATCATAGAGATGAAACCTGCTACATTTTTTTCATTAGTTGCAAGGGATCTTTTATAGGCACCATCACACAGACAGGATAGCACATACTATGGTCTTTGATATACCAGTCGTTATGCACTGGTTGACCGGCCTCGGTGGTGTCTGGTGTAAACCACTTGCACCGACTAGTGATCCATACATGTGTAACTGGTTCAACAAAGGCCATGGTTTGTGCTATCCTGCCTGTGGGAAGTGCAAATAAAAGATCCCTTGCTGCTAATCGGAAAAAGTAGTCTATGTAGTGACAACAGTGGGTTTCCTTTCAAAATCTGTGTGGTCCTTAACCATATGTCTGACGCCATATAACCGTAAATAAAATGTGTTGAGTGCGTCGTTAAAACATTTCTTTCTTTCTTTTTGATGCACTGGTTAGAGCGAGAGTGTTATGATGAGTTTACATTTATGATAATTTTTTTATGTTAGCTACAAGCATGTACAACTCCTACAATCAAATTAATTTAAAGGTATTTCACCCTCACCAGAAAGGTCGTCTTTTTTTTTTTCTCAAGAAAATTGTGGATAATCTACATTAATCTACTCACCAGTATTTCACCAAAACAGTATAAACATTTTTAGATGTGTAATAGAAACTAAAACCGTATCTCTGCACAAGGCTGATTCCAAGAAAAGTGACTCCTCTTCCCAGCCTTGACTCGCATGTCTATGGAGGAGAGCTGATACTGACTACAATATGTCTACCTGCAAGAGGACTGCCACTATACCTGTAGTCCTGCAGAGTCTGTTTATCCTAGTAGCACATGTAGCACGTAATGTGTACATTTATTTTCCCCAGGTCAGGTTTCTCCTTTCCCCAAGGGGGTTGCAAAATATATATCCTGGGAAGGGAGACCACTGTTATTTGTGCTACATGCCCCGCGGATCTTTAAACTGGTTCTGCCTGTAGGAGGATGGCCACTTTATAGTGCACTACAATATAGGCACCAAAAATAGTTCTAAAGCTTCTGTAAAGATGGTCAGTTGGAATGCACACACACAGATGCACAAATAATATTTCAAGTATGGAACTGTAAATACAGTAAAGTACTCCTATAACGAACCAAAAGCGACCATGATACCTGTAGTTAGTTCATTACAGCAGTAGTTGGTTGTACACATTTACATAATTTGGTTATTAATGTATAGGGAGATAAAACAAGACTTTACGATCAGTTCGTACTATGCAGTAGTTTGTTCTAAGCATGTTCGTTGTAAAGGTACTTTACTGTACACACATTTTGATAAAATTATTATCAGGTGAACTACCTTTAATGAAAAGAATGAAAGATATTGTGTTACAAAACACCAGTAAGACGAGAATGAAGCTCGTTTTAAATTATAAATATGATATAGCATTTGAAACATATATGATGTCTCATTCAAAACCTTATAAATATGATATCCTATTCAAAACATTATGAATACAATATCCTAAACAGGATATTCTACCAGTAAATATGATATTCCATACAGGACTTTTTAAATATGATATGTCATACAAAACTTAAAGGCGCAGACCCTAGTTTTAACCCGTAAAAAATGGACACTAAGTTTAGTTAATTTACAAACCTGTAACTCATTTGGATAAAGTTACAATAGAGTGAAAGAAGAGTCTGTGACGTTGAAACCGGGAAATATCCTTAAAAATAGACTAGAACTCGAATCAATAACCACTACTTCTCAGACGCACATGCTTTTTTTAAAATATGAAAAATGCATTTTTTGGTATTAGAAACACCAGGATGACCAGAAACACTTCAGTTGTATGGAAATGGATAATCTA
Source organism: Gigantopelta aegis (assembly GCF_016097555.1). Taxonomy (NCBI): domain Eukaryota; kingdom Metazoa; phylum Mollusca; class Gastropoda; order Neomphalida; family Peltospiridae; genus Gigantopelta; species Gigantopelta aegis. The sequence continues at coordinate 39,230,501 of NC_054701.1, forward strand.
AAGAATATAATATACCGGTAAGTAATGTTTGATTTCACTGATCATAAACGCCTCTAATAGTAAAAAATATGCTGTAGTGTTTAAAAACTAGGGCCTAGCTGTCCCTTTAAAAAAATGTATGATAGCCTATAAAAAAAACATTGTACATATGATAACCCATACAAAATACTATAAATAAGACGTACCATAATGACCAGTTTCACTGCAGGGTGTGTTACCATGGTGTTATGTTACAAGTATATACTGCCAGTATGCTCGGTGTAAATAATGGTAAATGAGGGCAAGGCTAACAGAACCATTTCACACTTTAATAGTTTATGCTTTAGCATCATATGTAGAAATGAGGGCAAGGGTTAAAACTATGTCATACATGCATTTATAATTCACCAGGGTTTATATTTGCTGTATGCTGTATTTCATTTTGTTCAATATTTTTGTTCTATTGAGGAACATGTTTTAGATTATTGGTGTTCAGTTCTGTTGAATGTGAACATGTATGTTACAGTCTGTATAGTATTTTCAGTTAGAAGAGCTTTTTCAGTATGTTAAGGTTTATGTTTCAGCTTGTCATTACTGGTGTTAGTCAGAGATATGTGTTTATGTTTTATTAAGTTTTATGTTAGTGTACCAGTGCTATAGTATTTGTTAACTGAAGGTTTCAGTTTCTTTGGTGACATTATTTCAGTTTGTTGGTGTTCAGTATTTTTTCAGTTTGCTTAGTTTATGATTTCAGTTTGTTGTTCAGCTTAAATGATTTCTGTTTATTGTTCAGTTTAATGTTTTTGTTTGTTGTTTAATGTTCAAATTTGTGGTTCAATTTAATGTTTCAGTTTGTTGTTCAGCTTAATGTTTCAGTTTGTTGTTCAGCTTAATGTTTCAGTTTGTTGTTCAGCTTACTGTTTCAGTTTGTTGTTCATCTTACTGTTTCAGTTTGTTGTTCAGCTTACTGTTTCAGTTTGATAGTGCTAGTATTTTGTTTGTCAGTCGGAGGAGCATATATCAGCCTGATTAGGGTTTTTAGTTTTAGTTTTTTGTGTTCATATAATTTTAGTGTGTAGTACCGGTATGAATTATGGTGATATTTAAAAAGAACTGCATTCAACCAACCATTTTTGTATCTTTATGGTTGAAGAAAGGTTGAATTGGGGCATTGTTTATGACTTGGATGGGATTACAGCAGATGATTTGTATTTTACTTTTTAATGTTTACCTAATGTAAATGTTAGATGATGAACCTTTTGTACATTAAGTTACGTTTGTTACCTAGATACACCAAACATTCCCTGATGTTTTTTGTGATATATGAAACCATTAAGTCAGTGAAATAAGTCTGATCTGATAAGAATCAAACTGAATTAAGCTCCACTAGGTTATTATACAGATGATAACAAAATGAGTTGCCACTTATCAAATACATGTCTTGAATGAAATAATTTTCACTCGTCATAAGACATACATTTGGTAAGTGGCAACTCATTTTGTTATCATCTGTATATAGTGAGTGATGATTATTTCATGAGAACATACATTGGACTATAACTGGTACCAAGTTTGTTATACCATTTATTAGCTCAGCTATTGTTTTTTCAAAATATGTTTCCATATCTATACATGTACATGCATATAGAAATGATAATGTCACTTTGTATTTTATTGACGGTCACAGATAATTGTCAAACCAATTTTCTGTTTATTCTGTTCAAAAAATCTTTTATGAATTCCATTAAAATAACATTTTATTACAAATTTAACAATAAAAACTAGTGCAAATGAAAACTTTTAAATTTTTGTGATGTCATTGTGCATGTTTGTCAAAATCATGATAATGCTATATTTAGTACCAACAAAGTCAGTGGTCTGAAGTGTCAAGATTGTCCAGTAACACATTTTATGTTACTCAAATGCATGGTAATTTCTTGAGAAAAAAAAGTATAATTTGTATTATGAGTTATGAGAACCCCGCTGGGTTCAATAAATTAGATTAATCCATGTGTATTAGTTTTAATGTAGGCATTTGGGTCACAGCAGAACCAAAAGAAAATACCATGAGTTTGTAACCATTTAAAAGTAATAATCATGTAAAACGTTTGAAATATAAAACATTTGGGATTCCTTTTAACTCAATTATTTATAATTTTGTTTGGGAGTAGGATGAAAAAATAAATGAAATTAGTTATTTCAGTCCAAGTATTACCTGATTTGACATACTGAAAAGTTCCTTTCATGCTTCCATGCATAGACGTTGGGGTTTTTAATGATGATTGATGTTGTTTTTATTGTGCACCTAAAAGTACTCATTTTGAGGTTTTCTTGTCATGGTATTTAATAATATGTTATTCAATGTTGTTTTAGATGTTTATTTTGTTAGAGCATTGGACATTAGTTTTAGATACTAGTCATTAGCTGTTTTGTTTTCAATGTGTTCAAGTTTGTGTGTGTTAAAACCACTGTAAAGCTAATGTGTTTGCTCATGTGAAGTTTTACCATCATTATTATAGTGCTTTTTACCTAACACTAGTCAGACTGGATACATCTTTGTCCTGTGTTTAATATTTGTTATGTGATCCAATTTTGGTATTTTAATGAAACTTGGTATGACATGTGAATGTTAAACAGGTTGCCCTTCTTTTACACGTCGTTGTTTTACAAGGGTTCTTGTATAGCAGGTTTCACTAGTTATATCATCATTGTTACAGACTGAACAACAGTTTCTGTATTGGATAGTCTATGTGAGTATTTCGGATTCTGCTATTCTTGTATACTCCAACTTGTTTGTTGTGTGTTGCTAATATATGTCACGGTGAGGTACATGTAATTGTCCATTCATTCATGCATGAGACCAGGTGTGATTATCAATTCATAATTACATGTAGCTCACATTTATAGGCCAAATTTATGGCAAACTGTTTACTGATATAATGAAGCTCCCCATTGTAATTTAATATATACTGATGGAAAGAAAGAAAGAAAAACATGGTATTGTAGAACAAATTTCATTCACGACTAGCATAGTAACTTGCATATAACATACAAAGATGTCATATAGGATGGAGTGTCAGTAATGTGAGATTGAATGTCAGTAACTTGGTCAACTTCCTGACACTGTAGATGAAACCTGTTCTGACACCCAATATCCGATGTGTATTTTTGTGCTGGGGTGTTGTTAAACATTCATTCATTCACTGTAGATGAGGAATTTGATTGCAGTCGCTGTATGTTGCTAACATAATTTATGTGATCCCTTAATATTTCTTTCAATCGGTATATACGGTTGGTGCCATTTTGGTTACATAAACATGTTCCAAATAATAGTAGCCTGGCTAGAGATTTTCATAGCTATCTTAGCGCTAAATCATGAAACCATCATAACTTACGATGGTTTTATGATATCGGGACCCAGTCTCAAATAGTAGTCAAATCTTTAATACTAGTCTGGTCAATCATTCACTTAAATAAAAAAAATAACAGCCTGTGTCATATATTCAAGTGTTTGCAGAATCTTCGTTGATTGAGTATGATGATTATGTAGCTTGTAATTAACTGTATATATTATTTTCAGATGGTATTCTTTTTTACCATTTAGTTGAACTGGGTCAATCAATGGATTTGTGTGATTCTGCTAGCAACTCAACAGTTATTTGCAGACATCATGGTTACCGTAACGAAAATTAATACCAAAGTAGCTGTTGTTTGAGAAACAGCGTTCATACACTTTTAACCGGTGGTGATGATATTACGTGTGACAGTTGTAATAATCAAATCTAGTAAAGTTTATGTATGTATGGTATTCGAACCTTTTAAAACATTTTATTGTATGTATCAGGAACAAGTGCAGCTAGTTGTTTTCTTTACTAACATTTGCTAGACTGGTTTTTATGCTACATATTAAAGAGAATGACACTGGGAAACCGTGAAAATAGTTTGCAAATGTTAGTGGAAAATGGCTTGCTGAATGTCGGCTAGTTAATGTCTTTACATATTTCAAAACCAAGATCTGTAACGTGTAATTCTGTAATAAACATGTGTATTTTGTAACTGAAATTATTATTTTAAAAATTAGCACCAAAATAATTAAAATGTTATACAGAGTGAAGGGTATAGCTTATTTACATACTGAGTATGTTATCATCTGTAAAGTATATATTACATTAAGAATGGCAGGGTCGAGATTTGTTTTTGACATGAGTGTGATTTTCAAAAGAACTACCTATTTATAACTAATTTTATATACAAATTTTATAATGTAATTGATACATGCATATACATTTTCCTACTGTTTACGTCATTTTGATGATAAAATTAAAATTGTTTTTTAAATACCTGTATCATATTTGAGTTTTCAAAAAACCCTACCCCCCCCCCCCCCCCCCCCCCCACCAACCCTTCCTGCCATTAATTTAGAATAAAATATGGGTTCTTTATCTTGACAATAAAATATTTTTCATTTTACTTTAGAATGTGCCAGTTTATTAATCAGTAAAACGTTTTTCTATTTTTCTTTTTTAAATTTAAAGTCGCATCCTACTGCTAGTAAAAGAAAATCATTTGCTAAAACTATTTTTATATCATTGAATGGTATTGCTAGTTACTTCACCTTTTTTCTTTTTCTTTTTCGTGCTATTATTATCTTGATATTCTTGTTAATGTGTCTGTGCGATTCATATATGGAAAATAACTGATTGATTGATCACTTGGAAGGTGAGATAAATGCTATGATGAGGTCTAATGTTTTGGAGTAGAAGTAAATCATTTTTCATATTTAGTCTCATTTTGCTTTAAATGCATACTCAACGAAAATAGATACACATCACAAATCACGCTATGGTATTGCATGTGAAAGATGTGTAGTAAATGAGACACGTTGTATGCTGAGGCCTGATGTGGAAGTCAAGAACTCATGATTCATTCATTCAGTACACTACATTTCATCTGAATTGATTACCAGGTTCGTCTCTTGTGTATTTGTTTTACATAATTCATTTCTTATCAGTAATGCTTTAACATTGTCCTTGTAATGAATTTATGCTATTTATGTGTTCATTAATCATTTACTAATACTATTTAGTGTTATAACGTGTATCTGCTTAGATTTCACTGGAATGAATGGAACTAACCGACAATATTTTTATTTCCGACAAAAAAACACAAAAACCCCCACAAAAAACCCAACAACAACAACCCCACACATACCAAAAACAAAACCCACAATGTTTGTTTGCATGGATACAAATATAATTAAATTTGTGTTACATTCATTACAACATAACGTCATCACATTGGTCCAGACGTAGCAAGAGGAGTTTGTTCATTTCTCGATGAACGTAAACATTACGTCATCAGGGAACGTCATATCTGATGATGTCATTTTATACGGGCAAGTCTTATTGAGCTTTATTGTTTATGGTCCAAAAATAATTCAAAATAAAGTATGAAATTTTAGTGTTATTATTAGCAAGTATGATTCAAATTTAATTATAAGTATTGTCTATTATTTCTTTTACATTCATCTGGATATGAACCAAAAAACATCATCCGTAAACTTCACACGCCGATTCACACGCTTTGCGGATGATTGTTCTTTTTTGGTCAATCCCCGATGAACGTAACAGAAATAACGGACAATCCTTAAGTATATATGAACTAGATGTTTAGCATGACAACATTAGTCCAAATTTACAAATATTAAACATGGTCCTAGTCATTATAACTTGATATACACATGACTATCTTGGTGAATACATGCATGTGAACAAATGGTTTCCTGTAAACCGTTCCAATCTGACGTCTGCCTGAGATGGATCATTTTGAATCATGGCATAGCGATATAGTGCATTAAAATACCCTGCTGTGTAGTCCTAGTATGCTTAAAGGAGCTCATACTTATAATATTTTAAAGCCAAAATTTAAAACGTTAGCAAAGTGTCCATTTATACTATTTACTATTGATGCTATGCTGTGCCCCGTTTATTGTATAGTCCGTCTTCAGCATTAGTGAGGCTTTAGAACCACCCAACTCCCTGTACTAACATTTATCATTAGGCAAGAAGTGGCCCATCATAGACCACAAGCAGCTTTTTAGAGTAGTGTTAAGTATTATCTTTTATTTTAAGTAGAAGACATATCAAAATATATACTAGTACGTTAGGGCTATTCCAGAATGTGTCATATTGGAGAGAGCCAGTACATGTAATTATAATTATTTCTTACACGTGCTTTGGTGAGAACGCCACGCCTTATTTATGATCTCACTTGGCAGTAACGTGTTATTGATTTTTAAAAATACGATTGACTGCTCCTATGTGACGATCCGGTCAGCGCAGCCATTTCATCCAATGAAATAAGCATGATCAAAATGGATTGCTCTGTAACATATAAGTAAACTGTAAGCATAAATGCTATAAATAGGTCTTAGTTGGGGGAGACATTAAAAAAAAAAATTAAACCTGGTTTTTGATGATGTTTAAGAAACGGAATACTACATTTGTATGTGTTAGGTATTATTTATATACCTTTCACTTTTCCTCAATTAGACATGTTTTGGAAAAAAAATTCGTATGATAATATATGATTTTTAACGGCCACCCGTGTATTATTATTTTTTTATTACATACCTGACTGGTCTGTCGCAATTTCCCCTCAATAAAGTAAATGCAGTTTTATTGTGTGGGTAAATAAATATTAATAATAATATTTAAAAAAACCTACTTTTTGCCTCCAAATGAAATTTATAAGATATTAAACAGCTTCCATTTCGTCTAATGCTTATGTCCCGAGTGAAATAATTTTTAGTTGTCACGAGCTTTAGGGACATAAACATGATACGAAATGGTAGTGTTTTATATCCTATTTATTATCCATAATCGATCTTAATTTTTATTACTCAAATCGTTTGGTTGATGTTCCTGTAAGGTTGTAGTGCGCCAATCGGATGACGTCACGAAGTGTAACGTCCCACTTGGCGTTCTAGTGGGACGTTTCACTTGGATATGCATCAAGATATTTGTAACCATATGGGTCATAAAACTTCTTATTAAAGAGCCCTTATTAACTTTTGGTGAGTATTGGTTGATGAACCTGATTGTATTTTGTAGAAATCAGAACCAGAACTTCTATACACACTGATAGTTCTCAATATAAGTGCCTTTGATCTTCACTGACATCGTGTTAATACCTTGCTGTAGGTGTTATGAGTTCCATTTCCATTATACTACATGTATTATCTTCTCATATCATATTTGGTGAGATAATGTATTTAAATATTTGTCCCCTACCGGTCCAACCGGAGTGGACTGTTGGTTTTTACTGCATCCGTCTGTCTGTCCACCTGTCCCGCATTCAGTTTTCCCAATTTTATTTTGCAATGCCTCAATATATTCAGCTGAAATTTTGTGTACAGCTTTATTATGTACTGTTAAAGATAAGTTTGACTTTTATGGCGATTTACCTATATATGACAAAGTAAGGGCCTTTGTACTTAAGACATCACTATTTTATTTTACGGACGTTGTTTTTGCAATGCCTCAATATATTGAGTTCAGATCTGTATATAGATGTATCATGTACTATTACAGATCAAGTTTAACTTCCATGGCGATTTACCCATCTTTTACAGAGTTATGGCCCTTGAACTTAGGAGATTTAGGAAATTTGTTGGGCTTGATAGGGGACATGTATTGCGTAATACTCTCACAATGCTTGTTATTATTATTATTATTATTAATAATAATAATTTAAAATAGATTATTATTCATCCTTGTTTAATGGCCAGTGATGACAGGTGACTTACAAGTCATGAAAATATGAAATAATTGTATATGTGTGTGTGTATCTATCCTTTTTATGTGTACCTCTCTTCTTTCTTTTCAGCTCTAATTAGAAATACTGTTAGGGTTGTTCTGGACTTGATCACATGGGATATGGGGGTGGGGAGGTGGCTGGTACCATAATCATTATTCCATGCTTGGTAAATCTTCCGCAGTTTTTTCTCTATACATGGTTTACATAAAAATGTATTTATGGGTGGTGGATATACTTATATATTACCCTCCCCCCCCCCCCCCCCTTTGTGAAACATTTTGGAACATTCCTTTAAAACTTATTTTAACTATCCTGAGTTTTAAACAAATATTTAGGCATCCAAATGTATATATTGACCTTTTTTGACAGTTTCTGGTTCGAGTGCATCCGCATTTTAATGGATGCTGACCAACGCGGAGTCCCTGCAACAGATCTGTAAAGCTGAACAGATTTCAACTTCTCCGATCTGTCCCATATCCGAAAGAGACTGTCTGTAACTTTGTTCCCATGAAACTTTTCTTTTGTCTGCATCGGTTTGTTACCGATGTTTTTGAAACCAAGCTTTACATAACTTGTTTGTCTCATGAGTTTGTTGACAAAATAAAAACTAAAAATATAATGTGGTTATATGTCGGATGTCTTATGATCTGTATTGTTTGTTGATCATATTAAATCTAACCTAGTTGAGTGGTAGCCTCTATAACTAAAGTACGTTTTCACGCCTGTAGATGTAGAAATAAATAGTGTATTGTTAATACTGTCAAAAGTGATATCTACTGTTTATTGTATAGTTAAGTTAATATTAGTAACCATGACGTTGTCATCGGTTACTTGTAAAAATTTTTTATGTAGTGACGTATTAGTCTTGTTAGTAGTGTTAAAGTATTCTTTAATTATTCTTCTTATTATTATTAGTTTTTTGTTTTAATCCTGCCATGACAGTACAATGCTTCGTATTTTGTTTCTTCTGTAAATTCAGTTTTTTTTGGTCACAGTAATAGATTGCGATGGCTTATTCGTTATAACTAATAGAGCTATGCTGTTATTTTGTTTTTTAAGTGTCCGTTTGTAACGTCCGTCTTATTTTAAATAAATATTTTTATTCACGAATGCTTTTAGTTGTTATTTTAATAGATTAAAGTTAAACCACATGGACCCAAATGGCTGCTATTTATTTGAACATAGCCCGAATACTCTGACTGTAAGAAAGCTAGATGGACATTTGGACGGCTATGACGCTATAATGAGAGCGTCATACCTGTCCATATGTCCGTCTAGCTTTCTTACAGCCGTACCGGCCTCGGTGGCGTCGTGGTTAGGCCATCGGTCTACAGGCTGGTAGGTAATGGGTTCGGATCCCAGTCAAGGCATGGGATTTTTAATCCAGATACTGACTAAACCCTGAGTGAGTGCTCAGCAAGGCTCATTGGGTAGGTGTAAACCACTTGCACCGACCAGTGATCCATAACTGGTTGAACAAAGGCCATGGTTTGTGCTGTCCTGCCTGTGGGAAGCGCAAATAAAAGATCCCTTGCTGCTAATCGGAAAGAGTAGCCCATGTAGTGGTGACAGCGGGTTTCCTCTCAAAATCTCTGTGGTCCGTAACCATACGCCATATAACCGTAAATAAATGTGTTGAGTGCGTCGTTAAATAAAATCTTTCTTTCTTTCTTTCTTTCTTTCTTTCTTTCTTACAGCCGTAGTACTCTGGCTAATTTGAACACTGGCGTAGCTAGAATTTTATATTTGGTGAGGAGGTACCAATAGTCATGAGTCAAGTTATTGGTCGTAGCGAAAGGAAACTGTATAATGTGGTCGGGGAAATAAGATTTTGGTGGGGGGGACATGTAACCCCCCTGTAGCTACGCATTTTAAATCTTTAAAAAAGGTTTTTAATTTTTCTCAACATTTTGGGTACGTCGCCATCAATCGAGAATCTACCACTGCCGATGGGTCCATTGGGCTATGTTTTTATGTTCCAGCTATAACTCCACATCTGGTGTAACAACGGCTGTTGTGTGTACTATATTATCCATGGATGGTGCATATACAAGATCCCTTGCTTCTAATAAAAAAGAGTAGCCCATAGAGTAGCACGAGTCACCTGCAGCCCTACCACATATTGATATTGATATGTGGGTAAGGCTAGAGGAAAGTCTATGTACTGCGTTGACAATTATCGACAAACAAATGGTTGCAAGGTACTGTGTCTAAAATAGATTTCCCCCCCTAAATCTGATGCCACAGAGATTTAGTTTGATTATTCTCGAGTCCAGTCATGACATTAAACTTACATGTTGTTAACCAGTACCAACGCTGCATGAAGTCTAGTACGTGGTGGTATTCCTGGTTATGCGCTCGCTTGATACGCGATCGGTCTGGGATCGATCCCCGTTGGTGGGCCCATTGAGCTATCTCTCGTCACAGCCAGTGTACCACGACTGGTATATCAAAGGCCGTGGTATGTGCTATTCTGTCTGGAATGGTGCATATAAAAGACCCCTTGCTACTAATGGAAACATGTAACGGGTTTCCTCTCTATGACTGTCAAAATTATCATATGTTTGACATCCAATAGCTGATGGTTAATAAATCAGTGTGCTCTAGTGGTGTCGTGTCGTTAAACAAAACACACTTTTCCTGTGCAAGAGGGATGAAATCGCCAGTGAAAGATCACGTTGGAAGTGGCTGTCCACCAATAGACGAGGCACCAGATAAGAGTGTCATGCAATCAACCGCTAGTTTGCCAAGTGCCCATTTGACTATATATTGTGTAGAGATACGGCCCTTAATTTAAAGGGACATTCCTGAGTTTGCTGCAATTGTTAAGGTGTTATCGATAAAAAGATACTTTTTAACGATTGTAATTACATATCAAATATATTTTTCTGCATAAAATACTGGAAGCTGTATAATAAAATTATGTGTTTCTGATTGTTCTAATATTTGTGCTAGGTTAAATTTTATTTTACTTCCTAAAAAAAAAAAATTCGTATGTACAAAATTATTTCAAGACCAAATCCAGTTTGGGCTTCTTACAAATATTAAGACGACCAGAAACACATTGAATATACAGACACTGATATTCTAAACAAGAAAATATATTTAATATGTAAGTTTAATCGTAGAACTATTTTATTTTTCGGAAACATCTTACAATGCAGTAAACTCAGGAATGTCCCTTTAACATGCATATCTTCTCTTTATTATTCTTGTTTTTGGTAGGTTTTTTTCTCTCATAAATCTAACAGACCACAGCTGGCTCTCTTTATGCATGCATGTAACATAACAACATGAGGAATCAATAGAAGATGAACCTTATGTCGCTGCGACATACAAACATTACTACCAGGACATTAAATATTGACGACGAGCAGACAAAGAAACTTGGCGTGCATGTACATAATCTAAAACATAAAAATACCTTTAATTCCCACATTAATTTACTTTTAGCTCATTAAAGGTGATCCTGGGTCCACGTGTGTGTGCAGTGATTTTCTAGAGGGGGCTACATGGGGTCCAGACTAGCGAGTAAAGTTTATTGGGGTGGGGGGGTCGAGTAATACTACCCCCCAAAAAATTATAATATTGAAAACAAAAAGAACATTTGCTTGAGTAGGGAGGGTTTTTGACCCTCAACCTCTGACCCTTCACACGCACATGTGGGTTCTGTTAAAAAATATATATATATTTTAAAAATCTGGCTTATTGAATACAGCCAATAGGAATTAACTTTATAAATGAAGTGTAAACTGATCTTCACTAATTCACTAAGGTGGACATGTCAAGTAAAATGTAATGGCGTCAAACTGAAGTTTAGTGATATTATAAACTAAGAGCATGACCATACTTAGAGTAGGAGCATGGGCATACCCCTCCCCCAATAAACTACCTTTTTGTTTAGCCGGGGGAAAACAACCTTATTTATAGTTAAAGGTTTGTTTTGTTTAACGACACCACTAAAGCACATTGATTAATTAATCATCGGCTATTGGATGTCAGGCATTTGGTAATTATGACTCGTGGTTATCAGAGGAAACCCGCTACATTTTTTCCTAATGCAGCAAGGGTTCTTTTATATGCACTTTTCCACTGACAGGAAAGCACATACCACGGCCTTTGACCAGTTGTGGAGCACTAGTTGAAACGAGAAAAAACCCCTCGAATCAGCTGAATGGAAGTACCTCAAGCGAGCACTCAACCGATTGAGATATAGTGTCGTGCAATTGATTCTTTCTTTCTTTTAAATTATTTCCGTGCTCATATGCAATTAAGGTTCAATCACGCTGTCTTGGGTACACACCTCATCTATCCGGGCTGTCTGTTCAGAACAATGGGTTAGTTGTTAGTTGTTACTGGTTAGTGAGAGAGAAGAGGGTGTACCCATTGAGTCGTTAAACTCGCTCTTGGCTTCGAACCCTGTACCTACCAGCCTTATGTCCGATGGGCTAACCATGACACCACCGAGGCCAGTAATTGATTCTAATTTGACTGACCCTCTCCCAGTTATTTTACGCTAGGTCAGATTTGTGAAAACATGACAGCACAACAAAAGGAAAGAAAAAATTATATGCTTAGTATATACATGTTGTTCAATAGCGTCTTCTGAACAATAAAACTACATTTGACATTAGCAATAATATCGTATGGGCTGTGTGGCGTTAAGTACATAATTATGAATTTATGAATAAAATATTAATATCTAAAAATCTATATACCATAAATTGTTTGCATTCAACCATAGACACATGCTGGCAGACATTGTAAAGACATCTCCCACGAGATATTTTATTGCGATGCTTTAGCAAATAATATACACGACAATAAACTTAGTAGTATTGTTCTTCTCAAACAGATCTGCCTGACATTGCATTAGAATCTCAACTCACGACTGCTGTTAGCAGAGGAGTGTAGTAGGTGTTTAGAGATGCCTCAATAAAGCCTGAAGTCTATTGTAGAGGAGTGTAGTAGGTGTTTAGAGATGCCTCATAGTAAAGCCTGACGTCTATTGTAGAGGAGTGTAGTAGGCGTTTAGAGATGCCTCATAGTAACGCCTGAAGTCTATTATAGAGGAGTGTAGTAGGTGTTTAGAGATGCTTCATAGTAAAGCCTGAAGTCTATTGTAGAGGAGTGTAGTAGGTGTTTAGAGATGCTTCGTAATAAAGCCTGAAGTCTATTGTAGAGGAGTGTAGTAGGTGTTTAGATATGCCTCATAATAAAGCCTGATATCTATTGTAGAGGAGTGTAGTAGGTGGTTAGAGATGCTTCGTAATAAAGCCTGACGTCTATTGTAGAGGAGTGCAGTAGGTGGTTAGAGATGCCTCATAATAAAGCCTGAAGTCTATTGTAGAGGAGTGTAGTAGGTGTTTAGAGATGCCTCATAATAAAGCCTGAAGTCTATTGTAGAGGAGTGTAGTAGGTGTTTAGAGATGCCTCATAATAAAGCCTGAAGTCTATTGTAGTGCAGTAGGTGGTTAGAGATGCCTCATAATAAAGCCTGATGTCTATTGTAGAGGAGTGCAGTAGGTGGTTAGAGATGCCTCATAATAAAGCCTGAAGTCTATTGTAGAGGAATGCAGTAGATGGTTAGAGATGCTTCATAATAAAGCCTGAAGTCTATTGTAGAGGAGTGTAGTAGGTGGTTAGAGATGCTTCATAGTAAAGCCTGAAGTCTATTGTAGAGGAGTGTAGTAGGTGGTTAGAGATGCCTCATAATAAAGCCTGATGTCTATTGTAGAGGAGTGTAGTAGGTGTTTAGAGATGCTTCATAATAAAGCCTGAAGTCTATTGTAGAGGAGTGTAGTAGGTGTTTAGAGATGCTTCATAATAAAGCCTGATGTCTATTGTAGAGGAGTGTAGTAGGTGTTTAGAGATGCTTCATAATAAAGCCTGATGTCTATTGTAGTGTAGTAGGTGGTTAGAGATGCCTCACTAAAGCCTGAAGTCTATTATAGAGGAGTGTAGTAGGTGTTTAGAGATGCCTCAATAAAGCCTGAAGTCTATTGTAGAGGAGTGTAGTAGGTGTTTAGAGATGCCTCATAGTAAAGCCTGACGTCTATTGTAGAGGAGTGTAGTAGGCGTTTAGAGATGCCTCATAGTAACGCCTGAAGTCTATTATAGAGGAGTGTAGTAGGTGTTTAGAGATGCTTCATAGTAAAGCCTGAAGTCTATTGTAGAGGAGTGTAGTAGGTGTTTAGAGATGCTTCGTAATAAAGCCTGAAGTCTATTGTAGAGGAGTGTAGTAGGTGTTTAGATATGCCTCATAATAAAGCCTGATATCTATTGTAGAGGAGTGTAGTAGGTGGTTAGAGATGCTTCGTAATAAAGCCTGACGTCTATTGTAGAGGAGTGCAGTAGGTGGTTAGAGATGCCTCATAATAAAGCCTGAAGTCTATTGTAGAGGAGTGTAGTAGGTGTTTAGAGATGCCTCATAATAAAGCCTGAAGTCTTATTGTAGAGGAGTGTAGTAGGTGTTTAGAGATGCCTCATAATAAAGCCTGAAGTCTATTGTAGTGTAGTAGGTGGTTAGAGATGCCTCATAATAAAGCCTGATGTCTATTGTAGAGGAGTGCAGTAGGTGGTTAGAGATGCCTCATAATAAAGCCTGAAGTCTATTGTAGAGGAATGCAGTAGATGGTTAGAGATGCTTCATAATAAAGCCTGACGTCTATTGTAGAGGAGTGTAGTAGGTGTTTAGAGATGCTTCATAATAAAGCCTGAAGTCTACTGTAGTGTAGTAGGTGGTTAGAGATGCCTCACTAAAGCCTGAAGTCTATTGTAGAGGAGTGTAGTAGGTGGTTAGAGATGCCTCATAATAAAGCCTGATGTCTATTGTAGAGGAGTGTAGTAGGTGTTTAGAGATGCTTCATAATAAAGCCTGAAGTCTATTGTAGAGGAGTGTAGTAGGTGTTTAGAGATGCTTCATAATAAAGCCTGAAGTCTATTGTAGAGGAATGTAGTAGGTGGTTAGAGATGCCTCATAATAAAGCCTGAAGTCTATTGTAGAGGAGTGTAGTAGGTGGTTAGAGATGCCTCATAATAAAGCCTGAAGTCTATTGTAGATGAGTGTAGTAGGTGTTTAGAGATGCCTCATAATAAAGCCTGAAGTCTATTGTAGAGGAGTGTAGTAGGTGTTTAGAGATGCCTCATAATAAAGCCTGATGTCTATTGTAGAGGAGTGTAGTAGGTGTTTAGAGATGCCTCATAGTAAAGCCTGAAGTCTATTGTAGAGGAGTGTAGTAGGTGTTTAGAGATGCTTCATAATAAAGCCTGATGTCTATTGTAGAGGAGTGTAGTAGGTGTTTAGAGATGCCTCATAATAAAGCCTGATGTCTATTGTAGAGGAGTGTAGTAGGTGGTTAGAGATGCCTCATAATAAAGCCTGAAGTCTATTGTAGAGGAGTGTAGTAGGTGGTTAGAGATGCCTCATAATAAAGCCTGATGTCTATTGTAGAGGAGTGTAGTAGGTGGTTAGAGATGCCTCATAATAAAGCCTGATGTCTATTGTAGAGGAGTGTAGTAGGTGTTTAGAGATGCCTCATAATAAAGCCTGATGTCTATTGTAGAGGAGTGTAGTAGGTGGTTAGAGATGCCTCATAATAAAGCCTGAAGTCTATTGTAGAGGAGTGTAGTAGGTGGTTAGAGATGCTTCACTAAAGCCTGATGTCTATTGTAGAGGAGTGTAGTAGGTGGTTAGAGATGCCTCATAATAAAGCCTGAAGTCTATTGTAGAGGAGTGTAGTAGGTGTTTAGAGATGCCTCGTAATAAAGAAAGAAAAATAAAGAAATGTATTATTTAACGACGTACTCAACACATTTTATTTACGGTTATATAGCGTCAGACATATGGTTAAGGACCACACAGATTTTGACAAGAAACCCGCTGTCGCCACTACATGGGCTACTCTTCCGATTAGCAGCAAGGGATCTTTTATTTGCGCTTGCCACAGGCAGGATAGCACAAACCATGGCCTTTGTTGAACCAGTTATGGATCACTGGTCGGTGCAAGTGGTTTACACATAACCATTGAGCCTTGCGGAGCACTCACTCAGGGTTTGGAGTCGGCATCTGGATGCCTCGTAAGAAAGCCTGAAGTCTATTGTAGAGGAGTTTATTAGGTGGTTAGAGATGCCTCATAATAAAGCCTGAAGTCTATTGTAGAGGAGTGTAGTAGGTTGTTAGAGATGCCTCAATAAAGCCTGAAGTCTATTGTAGAGGAGTGCGGTAGGTGGTTAGAGATGCCTCACTAAAGCCTGAAGTCCATTGTAGAGGAGGGTAGTAGGTGGTTAGAGATGCCTCATAATAAAGCCTGAAGTCTATTGTAGTGTAGTACGTGGTTAGAGATGCCTCACTAAAGCCTGAAGTCCATTGTAGAGGAGTGTAGTAGGTGGTTAGAGATGCCTCATAATAAAGCCTGAAGTCTATTGTAGTGTAGTACGTGGTTAGAGATGCCTCACTAAAGCCTGAAGTCTATTGTAGAGGAGTGTAGTAGGTGTTTAGAGATGCCTCATAATAAAGCCTGAAGTCTATTGTAGAGGAGTGTAGTAGGTGGTTAGAGATGCCTCATAATAAAGCCTGAAGTCTATTGTAGAGGAGTGTAGTAGGTGTTTAGAGATGCCTCACTAAAGCCTGATGTCTATTGTAGAGGAGTGTAGTAGGTGGTTAGAGATGCCTCATAATAAAGCCTGAAGTCTATTGTAGAGGAGTGTAGTAGGTGTTTAGAGATGCCTCGTAATAAAGAAAGAAAAATAAAGAAATGTATTATTTAACGACGTACTCAACACATTTTATTTACGGTTATATAGCGTCAGACATATGGTTAAGGACCACACAGATTTTGACAGGAAACCCGCTGTCGCCACTACATGGGCTACTCTTTCGATTAGCAGCAAGGGATCTTTTATTTGCGCTTCCCACAGGCAGGATAGCACAAACCATGGCCTTTGTTGAACCAGTTATGGATCACTGGTTGGTGCAAGTGGTTTACACATAACCATTGAGCCTTGCGGAGCACTCACTCAGGGTTTGGAGTCGGCATCTGGATGCCTCGTAATAAAGCCTGAAGTCTATTGTAGAGGAGTTTATTAGGTGGTTAGAGATGCCTCATAATAAAGCCAGAAGTCTATTGTAGAGGAGTGTAGTAGGTGGTTAGAGATGCCTCAATAAAGCCTGAAGTCTATTGTAGAGGAGTGCGGTAGGTGGTTAGAGATGCCTCATAATAAAGCCTGAAGTCTATTGTAGAGGAGTGCGGTAGGTGGTTAGAGATGCCTCACTAAAGCCTGAAGTCCATTGTAGAGGAGTGTAGTAGGTGTTTAGAGATGCCTCATAATAAAGCCTGAAGTCTATTGTAGAGGAGTGTAGTAGGTGGTTAGAGATGCCTCACTAAAGCCTGAAGTCTATTGTAGAGGAGTGTAGTAGGTGTTTAGAGATGCCTCATAATAAAGCCTGAAGTCTATTGTAGAGGAGTGTAGTAGGTGTTTAGATATGCTTCATAATAAAGCCTGAAGTCTACTGTAGTGTAGTAGGTGGTTAGAGATGCCTCACTAAAGCCTGAAGTCTATTGTAGAGGAGTGTAGTAGGTGGTTAGAGATGCCTCACTAAAGCCTGAAGTCTATTGTAGAGGAGTGTAGTAGGTGTTTAGAGATGCCTCATAATAAAGCCTGAAGTCTATTGTAGAGGAATGTAGGAGGTGTTTAGAGATGCCTCGTAATAAAGCCTGACGTCTATTGTAGAGGAGTGTCGTAGGTGTTTAGAGAACTGTTATCTCTTAACAACGCCTGAAGTAACCATGCAGTGAACACTCTCCGAAGTAGTCAGATTAAGTGTACAAAAGCTGTTGAGGAATTTGACTGATATGTGGCACTGATGGACACAGAGAGACAAGTTTATGTCGAGGTTTTAAAGACAATGATAGGGATGTGGAGGGTGAACACAAAATAAGTTGAAAGATAGGAGCTGCCTAATTGGTAAGGAATAAGATGGAAATCAAAGAAGATAAAGGAAAAGGAACAGTGGCATAGATGGAAATCTCAAGTCACAACAAAAGATACAGTGAAATAAATATTAAGTTTTACTTACGAAAAGGAAAAATATTAAAGCATCAGTGTCATACCTAGATTAAAACGAGGCAATCTAATTAAAATTAGCTCCACTGGTTAATTACTATTACCTGTGGATCTAACAGCACCCCGTTGGAGCTCATGTCCAATTGACCTTTCAATCGACCAATCAAAACCTTACTTGCAAAATCATGCCAGTGATTTGAAAAGAATTTGAAAATATTCGGGATTACCGAGGGTATACGAAATGATTCGGGTGAATTACGAAGTATGCTGGAAACTAATTTAATATAAAATTCGTTTCAAGACGAAAAAAAACCCCGTGATGGTATAGCCATAAAATCTGTTTATACTAGTATACAATCCAGAGTTTATTACTACACTTTTCCCCCTGTTTTTTAATGTTGAAATAGACCAACAAGTTCGCTTATTGCATAAATAGTTTCGCCCGATATTTTTAGAATTTTTATGCTTCCGAATAACGCTATAAAAGGCGAAGTGTAATTGGTCGGTATTTAAATTGTTATTTATAGATGAAATGTCACCTGGACATGGGAGTCCACGCAGTGCTAATAAATCTACTGGTAGACCAGTAGAGCTAATTTTAATCAGATTGAAAACGAGGCTGCCTTAATCACTCACCTGATATTAAACTAACTATACCTCTGAAAAGTGAATCATAGTAGTAATGATATATCACAGCTGGTCATTTCGTGACCGCTAATTTGATATTAACATTGCAAATGAACAAAGGAAGATTTGCACACGTATGCATTGTAACCCGGACCAATAAATTATCCGCTTTTATTTCAGGAGATGCGTTGAAAGTTTGTGAATTCTAATTTCACCTGTGCCATAATCAGGGAATAAACGAAGATGTAAACTGATGATGGTCAGTCATCTGTATTTGTACCAGCGTTGGTTGAAGTCTTTATGGTGGAACTTGAAAACAAGTCGAAACTCTCAGCCAGTTAGAGGTTAGGGCTGCCATATGGTTTCGAATGGTCGCGAAAAATAACATCTTTTCGTCAGGGCTATGAATGAATTGTTTGTACCAAGTTTTGTTGAAATCTGAATAGTGGAAAATATCTGAGACAAAGAGAGGCCAGAGTAGTCATCTTGGATTTCGAAATGGCCAGAAGAATAACAACACTTTGTCAGAGCATTGAGGGGATCATTTGAACCACATTTTGTTGAAATCTAGCCAGTGAAACTTGATAAGAAGTAAACAAAAGTAGCTTGGTAAATCAGAGGCCAGAGCGGCCATCGTGGATTTCGAATCGGACTGAAAAACAAAAAGCTACCTGGTTGAACTTGAGACCAGGCCGGCCATCTTGGATTTGGAATCGACCCGATAAAATAACATTTTGTCAGGATCGTAAATTTTGGCCTCCAAAGTGCTGTTGCAAAATTAATTTTCGCATTCGGGCACAGACGATAGAGACTTTCGGGGAAAATGAGCTGGCCTATAACCTTTTCACCATGCATTTCCATCATTCTACTCACAATATTAAGCCATGTAATAATTCGTAGCGGTTCGTTTGGAACTCTAAATAGCTTGTATGGTAGTATTGCAAATATGAATAAACATTCAGATTTGGGTATTTTTGTTTAATTCAGGCAAAAATAAGCCGCCAAACTCACCCCTCAACCTCACCAATTGGAATCCAATTGACTCCTGTCCCACCCTCGCCCGCTAAGTAAGAAAATCAAACGCAACAACAAAAAGTTCATTTGTTTTTATTTAAATACCAAATGTTACAAAAGAAATTAAAGCTGCTAGCAGCAGATAATAGGCTCCTATGTTATGCATAATCTATAATCGTTAGAAAAACGTATTTTATAAAGGCATTTTCGATACCTGTGATAATTGATTAAGTACAACTTTTATAGCATGTTTGTTACTGGCGGTAATTATAAAATGTATTTTTTAAAACTTATTTTCTCGGAATCCACGAACAGACCAAATACAAACAAAAGACATTGTTTTTCTTCAGAAATTAATGAGACGTAAATCAGTTTAATAACCTAATAATGAGCAATTAAAACTCGCTCTGGGTGATAACTTGTACCGGGATTCGAACCCAATACCCAAGAGTCTTCAGGCCAGTTTAGCATCAACAACTGTGTACGAGTCCAATGCATAAATGAACATGGTTGACACATCGGAATTCTTCTGTCAACTTATTAAGTCGCTTACTTTGTTTGTAATCTATATCTTTTATAGTAGTTTTGTATTGCTTTAAGTGTTAGCAAGTCTAATAGTTTATGCAATAAACTTTCTTCTGCAACATTTACATGGTCCTATTGAGCGTCATATGGATTCCTGAAAATCTGCTTGGTCCATGTGCAGAGCCGGTGTAGGGGGCTCAAATCACTCCCCAGGCTCAAATCACTCTAGAGTGGTTTGAGCCTAGGCTCAAATCACTCCCCTCAGGCTCAAGTCACTCCCCCCTTGCAGGCTCAAATCACTCCCCAGGCTCAAATCACTCCCCCTAGTATATTAATGCAGAACGATTTATCTCCATGTGTAAGATGTAATATAGAGCATGTGATATATTAAGAATATTATTTGTTATTGATATAATTCTATACTACAGTAACATTAATGGCAAGTGAATAAATTAAAATTTCGTGCAGATTATTAACCAGTGTCGTTGAAATATATATATAACATATATATATATAGTACTATATACTAGTATATATAGTAGCAGATTGACGATTGACAGACAAGTCCAATATTCTCTAATTTAAAGACTAAAATAAATAAAAAATAACAATAATAACTAAAACAAAATTTAAATATCAAAAATATTTTTTTTTTAGAAATGTTTGTTTATGAATGCAAATGTGGATACAAGCGCTTTGGTTTATGCTATAGTGTGGCATGAGCTACAATTATGTTTATTTATATCAAAGAAAATTCCGTAAACGAGGGAATCAAATAACTATATATATGGCCTAATTGAATACGTATTGCTTACGTATGGTGAATGTTCATATATGTATATGTTTTATTACTACCATTTGTATGTACAGTTTTAACAGTGGCTCATAAGTCAATAATAATGCCTGTGTGTTTTCATTTATTGTGTAAACATGCTGGGCTGGGAAACTCTATTAACGTGCCCCTATCCACGAAGGTTCAGCACGCCCACCACGGATTTAGCCTCTGACTTCGCCAGTGACTAACTCCGGAGCAGGGGGGGGGGGGGTAAGTTTGAGGTGGGCGGAATTTTGAAAAAAGCCATTTAGTAAAGTCAGCGCGAGCGCGGACCAAATAGCAGACACTTCGCAAACTTGAAGTACACCGAGTGGGAGCCATGCTCTGATTGGCTGAATTTCGATTCCTCGGTGAAGCCTGACAAATACCTAAGTCTACAAAGAGTAACTGCATCCAAAGACATGTCTGGACTCTAAAATTTGACCCAAAATAGTTAAGACTGCTCAGCCAAAAAGTTTTTAGGGTGATTTTGAGCAATTGAACGGGCGCCGAAATAAAGTGCGTTAGACTATTTATAAAAAAATAAACATAAGAATTTTGAACTCGATCTAAAACATTTAAAGTCTAACTAGCCCAATAAAAGAGGTTGGTACTCACGGAGGAAAAGGTTGTTAGGAGGTTGGGGGCTACGGCGAGCCGATGAAGTCGGTGGCGTCCAGATGTGGAAGATCATGCCGGTAGGGAGAGGCTGCTACCATCTTGGTAATGTGACTGTAATCGCTCCCCGCGATGATTTTGAGGACACGATGTAGTGACGGGTTGTCCATCTCCTTAAGTAGCAGCGCTTGGTTGTATCTTCCCCTCCGGCGAATGGTGACGCAAACTGCGTTGATATCCACATCAACCTGGACTCGGTGGACAGCAAACTCCCCTTCGTCGGGCTCGGTAGGTAGCGGGTGGTACGCATTGTGCTTCGGCTCACTAATGAGTTGGCGCACGTCCTCTATGTTGATCTTCATCAGCTGTTGGAACCGCGGATGGAGTCTGCCGGCCTTAAGTGACCATGGTCCCTCTGTTGGTTTCTCTGGCTTCGGCGGTTGAGTAGGGCGACTTGGCTTGGCTAGGGTGGCACTCGGGGGAGTGGTCGCCTTCCTCTTAACCACAGCCGTCTTCCGGGCCTGGGTCTCAACGGATGTCGCCTGTTTAATCGGCGACAAGTCCGGAAACCCAGAAGTAAAGGCAGGCGGATCGGGTCTGTTGAACGGCGAATCGCAGATCACTGTGTCCAGCACGTCAACTTCCTCGGCTCCTGTTGAGGGGACGGTGATGACTGGGGCCGGAACCACTTCCATCTTCGTCTTCCTCTTCGGTTGAGTGGCGTTGGGCGGTCTAGCAGACGGAGTCGCTGCCGGCGGTTTAGCCGCCGGTTTTGTCTCCCCCAGCGCCGCCTCTGGCGCACGCCTCCATTTCCTCCACCTTCCTTTCTTCTGTATGCGGTCTCCGTACACCAAGGTCACGGTTGCCCGTGACCCGGTGTACGAGACGCGATACTCAATCAGGCTTCCATACGTTGCAATTAGTCCCCCCAGGTGTGGGGGGGGGGGGGGGGGGTGTGTAATTGCACAGCGCACTCGACAACGTCGGGTTGGATAGGCTGCATATTTGAAAACGCAAGAATCGACTGCAAGAATCGACTGGTGTAAACATGCGCTTTATTTCATATACGCTTGGCACTTAAATAAACTATTCGTCTTCTAGCATTATACTTAATAGTTGATCAGGTAGCCTGGTAGGACACCTTCAAACACTACCATATACTTGCTTGTGTGTGAGCTCATTGCAATCAACACATCCTAATCTTCTCACCGGAACTTACATTCATGCGATGTTCGAGGGCGGGACGATTTGGTCCTATTAGAGGATAATCCCTTTCTTTAAATTAATGGTCGTGCTATTAAACTGCATACTGTTTTAATCTATGTAAGGGGCAAACGGAAGTTCTCTGATTTGGAGTAGGTAGATCGAGGTGAGTAAACTTGCCAATATGTTATATATACCGTATAAGCGAAATGTCCCTTTCCACTGTTACCAGCAAGCCGACAGAGGGAGAATTTTGTGTATGCGCCGTCACAATTTCCTTACCGTACTGCTTCAAACCGGGCGACCGTCATCAAAATCATCGACCTTGGTGATACGGCGACCCGGTTTCCAACCAGTACCAACCTCTTTTTTGGGCTAGACTTTTAAACGTTTTGGAAGCGAAAATTCTATGTTTAGGCGACCTGAGGGGGTAAACTTACCAACTTTGGGTGGCTAAAGAGTACCGACATGTTTTGGTATGCAGCGAAATGCTTCACCGAGGAATCGAAATTCAGCCAATCCAGCACGGCTTCGGTGTAACTTCAAGCTTTATGAAGTGTCCTATTTGGTCCGCGACCGTGACCTACTGGTGCCCACTAAACGGCGACCCCCCCCCCCCCCCCTTGCTCCGGAACCAAGAAGAGGAGGACGAGGAAGAAGAGGAGAAAAAATAGTTCCCACTCACTCCCACTGCTTCAAACCCGCCAGGAACGGTTCGGGGGGGGGGGGGGGGCCAACCCCGGTGGCTAAACCACCGGCAGCGGCTCCTTCTGCTTCGCCGTTACCTGCAGTTTCAACCGAGAAGAAGGAAGAGAAGCCAGCTTCGACCGGCCCAGCTGCTACTTCGGAGGCGGCCCGAGTCTACGAGTCTATGGAAACTAGAACTCCGACTCGACTTAACACTTCGCCACGTCATACTCTGGATAGCATTGATGTGTCACCAATTTTACCGGTGTCACCAAAGGCTATCCCGGACCGCCAAGGAGCTGTTGGAAAGCGCAAGGCAGAAGTGGCGACAGCGGTTACCAAGATCAGAACACCGCCAGAACAACCTCCGCCACCACCTGAAGGTGCAGAGTCCGGCGAATCCATGGACTCCTGGACTCTGCACGGGAAACTTGATCGCCGCTATTCCAGGTGCGTGGTAATCAACGTGCCGGACACCAAACGTCTCTTGGCAGCGCCTCGATGTCGGAACTTCGAGGACATCCCGAACGCTGAAGGCGAATACGAGATGCACCCAGTGACCTTCAAGGATGGGCGGTCAGCTGTGAGTATTACCCACCATCTGGACAATCGCTACAGCCAGGCTCTACTGTTTGCAGAAATGGACAACATTTCGATACATCGCCTGATGAAGAAGGTGTTCAGCAAACAGTATCCTGTGATCACTTGACTGCTAGCGAAGCCAGATATACACCAGCTGATCCCCCATCTGGACACGAGGGTGTGGCTCTCCTCCCCCTAGTCAACCTTTTCCTCCGTGAGTACCAACCTCTTTTTTGGGCTAGTTAGACTTTAAACGTTTTCGAAGCAGTTCAAAATTCTTATGTTTATTTTTTTATAAATAGTCTAACGCATTTTATTTTGGCGCCCGATCAATTGCTCAAAATCACCTTAAAAAACTTTTGGCCGAGCAGTCTTAACTATTTTGAGTTAAATTTTAGAGTCCAGACATGTTTTTGGAGGCAGTTACTCTTTGTAGACTAGGTAAAAAACAGGCTTCACCGAGGAATCGAAATTCAGCCAATCAGAACACGGCTCCCACTCGGTGTTACTTCAAGTTTGCGAAGTGTCTGCTATTTGGTCCGCGCTCGCGTTGACTTTACTAAATGGCTTTTTTCCAAATTCCGCCCACCTCAAACTTACCCCCCCCCCCCCCCCCCCCCCCCCCCCTGCTCCGGAGTTAGTCACTGGCGAAGTCAGAGGCTAAATCCGTGGTGGGCGTGCCTGAACCTTTGTGGATAGGGGCACGTAAAATGAGTTGCCCATTGCCCATTGCCCAAACCATGGATTTCGACGAAATACGGACGTTCTTACACACCAAACAGTACCCAGATTGGTGCACTGGAGATCGGGGTAAAAAGGCGAACTTCCGACAGAAGGCTGGAAACTACAAGATTGTAAATTCGGAGCTATTCTACCTGCATAAGACAACGAGGAATGACTCCAAACAAGGTATGTGTTAGCCGCTGTATATTTATATTTCAACATAAGTGTGTGTGTGTATATATATATATATATATATATATATATATATATATATATATATATATATATATATATATATATATATATATATACATGTATTAGTTCAAATTCAGTTTATTTCCATTTTACCACCCACGGTGGTACCGGAAAATACAATATAAATAATACAAGCAAATACATACATAAATAACATACAACGTGATCAATATGGAATAATTATCAATTATAATTCATGTACAATAATGGAGAAAAACAATTAACCTTTCTTAATAGCAGAGTCTATAATAGTTATGAATTTAAACAGTTTTTTTAGTTTGTTTTTACAGAAATATGTATAGTAGTAGAGGATTTGGGTCATTCTACAGAATATCTAATGTTGCTATTTTAAACTCTGCTTGTTGACACTTATGAATAAGACCGGAGGGGCTAAAGACCTAACGGGCAAATGATCGGGAGGGCAAGTGACCGCCACCCTCATTGTACATGGTCTATAAGAGTATTCTTGACCAGTTTAATGTTTACACAATTGCTTCAACTTTCAGTTCGCGACTTACGAGTTGTGCTAGACGAGAAGGAACGGCAAAAAATAGTGACGATGTGCCACGAAGGGTGTAACACTTCAACTGAAGCACAGACTATTGGCGGACACATCGGAAGAGATAAGACTCTCATCAAAATATTGGAGAGGTACATATCAATCTATTGTTTTATTCAATGTATGTTGCCATAAGTACGCCTACATGTTAGCGACCAGGGCATACTTTCACAACTCTCTTATCCACTACTAAGAGACCATAACGCTCTTTTTGCAGATAGTTAATGCACTGCAAAGAGAGCGTTATGGTCTCTTAGCGGATAAGAAAGCTTTTATGAAGAGCTTTTATTTGTGAAAGTTAAAGCCGCGTACGATTTATCGACACCACCCCACATGAGCGCTACCCACTCATTCTCACTAATGAGGTACAATTGGGTATCAGAATATATTTACATATAGAACCATAGTAATATGCATCGAAAATATAATAAAAACAGACAGTTGACGAGACCAGTTTATGTAATCGTAAACGGACGGTTGATGAATTTTCAATATAATTTTCGTTTTTCAACAAATGTGTGCTATGTTATGTACATAAGAAGAAAGAATTAAATCTCAAGTAAACAGTAACTGCATTTGGTTGCAGGTTTTGGTGGCCTGGTGTCAAGAATGATGTTAAGACCCACGTGTCGAGTTGCGATAGATGCCAGCGGGCGAGTACTAGATTCCAGAAGACAGCACCACACATGACTTCAGTTCCGATTCCGGGAATGCCATGGAAGCAAGTTGGATTGACATCTGCTCTCTACAAACGACACCCGACGGCTACAACTGTATGGTGGTCATGGTCGATTACTTCACTAAGTGGATTGAAGCGAAACCTCTGCAGAACAAAACGGCGAAGAGCGTTGCAGTCTTCATCTATCAGACTACATGTCGACATGGTGTACCCAGAGTCCAGATTAATGACCAAGGCAGAGAGTTCGTCAACAAGGTCTCAGAAGAACTGCGTGCACTAACTGGTGTACAGCAAAGGATCACCAATGCCTATCATCCCCAGGCGAATGGACTTGTAGAGAGAAACAACAGGACCATTCAGACATCTCTACTGAAGGTGCTAGAAGGAAGGAACGAAGAGTGGCCGAAGGCTTTACCTGGCGTTCTGTTCGCCTTCAACACAAGTCGTCAGAAGTCTACAGGGTTTAGTGCCTTCTATCTGATGTATGGTCGGAATGCAGTCCTCCCCGTGGGCATTGTAGGTGACACCCAAGACGAAGAGATGGAAAAACCCGCTGAGGATTATGAATCAACGTCTCTGCAAGCTCGCCTCCAGTCGATTAGTTACGTTCAGGATATTGTTTACCCAACAGCCTCGGACAATATCACCACGGCACAGGACCGCCAACAGCGCGACTACAGAAACGCCATTCAAGGAAGACCTCATTTACGCAAGGAGACCTCGTCCTGGTATGGAATTCCAGACGTGCAGACCGGAAGGGTGGCAAGAGCGTGGATCCGTGGAATGGACCGTACATCGTAACAAAGAGTATCGGTCAAGGCCTGTACGAAGTCGGGCCATCTCCAAAGAAGTAAGCGGAACTGAAAAGCACCATAGGACAATCCGCTCACAAGTAGTTCAAGTTCTCGGTGATGAACGCTATAGCAAGCACTTCCAGGGTTACTCTGGCCACCCGGATATGACAGCATACTTGTTGGCGAGTGATATGGACAATAATGCAGTTTGGGCCACAGACATTGAGATTGTTGCCGTGGCTTCCATGTTAAATACACCAGTAGTCATACACACAGAAGATCGCCAAGGCCAGCGACGCTGGATGCGGTACGAACCCTTGTGCGTTGTACCACCCCTCATGGACTCTTAACTGTATGATATACCTCACAAATTACAATGAACACTTTAATCGTGTAATGTAGTCATATATGAATCTGAAATGTATGCTTTCTGACATGTTGACGTCATTGTTTATTTTCTATTACCTGTGTTCGTGAAAACATGGAAAATAACCCCACAAGTTAGTCTGTGTTAAGGCTAAAGTTAGTCTGTGTTATGGAAAATCTGCTATCGTGAACCAACTTACATCCATGAGGACATAATATAAAGCAAGTCGATTCAGACGTCATTCCTTATATTGACAGTCACACGTAACAACACAAACTGTTTTTCACCAAGTTTAATCATCTGCAAAAAAAACTATTCTCGGAAGATAACTATGACAACGTATAAATTGAATTACAATGTAAACAATATAAGTAACAGCTGGTATTTAATTGACAAACTAGTATTTATTTTGTTTACCTGAAACTGCTTACATTTGTCTAAGCGATGTACTCAAATATGCAGTTACTTATTCCTAATAACTCACTAGTTACCACTAATTTAAGAATTGAAGACGCTACTATTAGAAGGACGTGTATTAAATAGTTATAATTGTAATTTAGATAGGGGAGTGATTTGAGCCTGGATGGGGAGTGAAATGAGCCTAAAAGATCATAAAAGTATTAAAAGATAATTAGTCCTTAAAAAATACTATCCCTTTCATCCACAGCAGGCATGCAATCAGTAAAATAGTTATCAAATAATACAAATAAAGTGTCATAATGCAAGTGTATTCCTTTCCTTTATTCATTAATTGCAATGCCGATGTCATTCTAGATAATAGTGCACTTACTTTAAATTAAATGGCCGTGTATTAAATAGCTATACTCGTAATTTATCACTCACATGTATCACCAATCACAGGACTTGTGGTGTTATCTTCTCTATCACCTCGAACTCTGACCCAGCCGGACGTTATTTGGTTTAGTACTACCTATAACACGTAATAGTACCTTGGCTTGCGAAGATGCCTCTTTACAGTTATTTTCACAATGTTCAGTGTGCATCAAACTTCAACCCCCACTTTTATTTTATCATTCAAACGTTAAAACACATTTTGCGTTTCTTTTGGTCCCACATATACTTTTTCAGTAATAATCATAATGGTTCACCGCTTTCCATTGTATTTAAATTACTCATGATGACATAATGACCATTAATGTCACAAGCCTTATAGTTTTAACTTTTAAATGTTCTAAACATGATATATGGCAACATCTCTATGGCCCCATATGATGTTTTTTCAACCCATTTGTCTATTTTTGACACACTCCCTGGGAATAGGCTGTATTTGTCGAGTAACAAACAACTACATTTTAAATTGTTGTCATATAATTCCATAAAATCCCAAACAGTGTATTGATAATTTTCTAGAGGATATGACGGGTTATACCTGTTCGCTTACTATACGTTCAGAATAAAATATTATATAGGCTCGACAAAACAAAGCGTCATAGAATAATGCATATAATATATATCATGAAAGAACTAGAAACAGGTGATGAATTATTAAATGCATATTAGCGGTATAAATATATATATATATATACATTGTATATGCGCTAGTAAAATGATATAGATGTTTGTGCAATATCTTTAAATATATTATTAATAATATTAATGTAATATTATGTTCAATAACCAAAATGGCACAGCCATCAGTTCGGTACTATTCATTAACTTCAAACATCACAGATACATTTTATAGCCACAATAATTATTTATTAAAGTGGTACTATATTGTCCGTATACAGTACAGATGTCAGAAGCGGGGATGTGATCAGACCGTTTTTCCCCCCCCGATTCTGAAACTCGTGTGACCAAAATATGCGTTGCCCAGCCTCCTCCGTCAGTTGTAAGGTGGACTAATATCTCCCATACCCATCAAACCCTATTGCTGCCATATTCTGACGTCAGTGTAAACTAGCCTGATATGGATGGCGGATTGGCGGGGTGTACACCTATCTAATGAGGGCACTAGACCAAGTTGAGCACTGGCGATCATTAACTTTCTTCAGAGCTACTATCAATTAAACAAGACGGCATAACACGTTTCTTCATGGCATAGTTTACCAAGTTAAAATTTTGTTTTATATATATTTTTAACGACATCACTAAAGCACATTGATTAATTAATCACCGCCTATTGGATGTCAAACATTTGAGTAATTTTGATACAGTCTCCACTAGCGGCAATGAATAACAGCCTTTGACATACCAGTCGTGTCGAAATAACCACGTTAGAGACTAACTGACCGTAGTTTAAAGTGTGCTTAGGTGTCGTTAAACATACATTCCTTCCTTCAAAACTTGCATGAATCGGTCCTAGGAGTGGCAGTCCTCCTACAAAGTGGTAGTCCTCCTATGTGCGAAAACAACTGGCAACGATTCCCGGGAGCAGTCACGGCCTTGTCAAAGCATTATGTTTTTCTCTGTGGTGTCGGAGATCCTTCGAGAGCACACCCCTGGAAACTCCATAGTGTGGGTATTTGTCATAACATCTTTTTGACTCTAGCTTGTGCAGAGATACGATTTTGATTGAACATGATAACTGTTTGTCGTTGGGATTTTACTAGATACGATAACGTAGCACAGACTTCGACAATACGTTCTGTTCAGAAGTCAACATTTTCCATTGCAATATCGTAACTAAGATTTTATCAGTTTCAGTCTTAAAGATATAAACCTCTCTCTCTCTCAAATCTTTTCGCACTTAGTGAATAGCACACGTCGCTTATATGACTACCAATAAACAGTAATCGGGTATTTTAGTCTCAGACACTGGCATCTGAAAAAATATATAGGTCATCAAAGTGCAACAATGTCACCAATGTACTGGCTTTGCAGCTGAACTTTCATTTCAATCACCGAATACAGCGCCAGCGCAAGGGCGAGAACTCCTGATAAAATATAGACTTTAGTCTCGACACAGAGGACGTAATTGTATCCAAATGCTATAGCACATCCGGTGGCGTGGAACATCCGGTATGACGAGAAGGCCCCTTCCTGTTTGTGAGGGAATAACACTCCGAACAATGCTGCAACGACAATGCAAAGAGAACATTTATTTAAAATGTGTCACAGCAAAAGAAGCAAGCAAATGGAAACATCTTCAAGACACTCTAGTGAGCAGAACAATGAACACAAAAAAGCGACTGTGATAAGAATAAACGGAGAGAAAAAAACCCCGTAACAGAAACGTATAAATTTGTAAAAGCGAACCCTGATAATGATAAACCAATTCAGTAGGGTACAACAAATAAATCAACGATTTGCCAATTAATGGATGGCTTCTACAATTGGCAGCTGTACCCCTACCCCCCGAAAAAAGCTAAACAGACAAGATGCATTTTTTGTCTGTTTGGAGAAGACCATGTCCAGATTTTTATTTTATTTTATTTTACATGTTTATTTTAGTCTAAGTACGGCCTTGCAGCTATGCTCCTGTCTGCCTACAACTGAAACAGTTGACGTTATTATTTTACATGTTTATTTTAGTCTAAGTACGGCCTTGCAGCTATGCTCCTGTCTGCCTACGACTGAAACAGTTGATGTTATTATTTTACATGTTTATTTTAGTCTAAGTACGGCCTTGCAGCTATGCTCCTGTCTGCCTACAACTGAAACAGTTGAAGTTATTATTTTACATGTTTATTTTAGTCTAAGTACGGCCTTGCAGCTATGCTCCTGTCTGCCTACAACTGAAACAGTTGACGTTATTATTTTACATGTTTATTTTAGTCTAAGTACGGCCTTGCAGCTATGCTCCTGTCTGCCTACAACTGAAACAGTTGAAGTTATTATTTTTATTTAACGACACCACTAGAGCCCATTGATTTATTAATTATTGACTATTTGATGTCACCCATTTGATAATTTTGAAACACAGACACTACGACTTACAGTCCGTCCCATCTTACAAAAATTTGATTTTGTAAATAATGTCAGTTTGGCGTGACGTAAGAAGAAAAGTAAAAGTGCTTTGGAAATCTTTTTTTTAAAACTATTTTTGTGTGGAATTTAAAAAACAGTCGGCTCAGAAAGAAAAAAGGCGATCCCTGGTTGAAGGACTACAAATACCTCAGTATCATGTTGATTTTTTCACGAAGCGTACGTTATTATAGCAACAAGCTTCAAGTCGTCTATAAATGTTTATTGGTCAGTATGCTTGAACGCCGTCGATTAACTCGGTTGAAACACTATCACTCGGTATCATTAAATGTTGCCTTAAATAATGCACACTAATTGCTTTGTTATAAGAGGAATCCCAGTGCAATTTGACATACATAACCGCAAGTAACAATCGAATCACTCTAAAAGCAATACCATCAAACGTTCAGCTGAAAGCATACTGACTCACAGTTCGTCGTATTGATACTTGTTGTAGCAATCGGACTACAGGCTGGTAGGTACAGGGTTCGCAGCCCGGTGATGGCTCCAACCCTGAGCGAGTTTTTAAAAGCTCAATGGGTAGGTGTAAGGACACTACACCCTCTTCTCTCTCATTAATCACTAACCAACTAACAACTAGCCCACTGTCCTGGACAGACAACAGCTCAGATAGGTGAGGTGTGTGTGCCCAGGACGAGCGTGCCTGAACATTAATTGGATATAAGCACGAAAATAAGTTGAAATGAAATAAAATATTGTAGCAAATTTAATATAGTCCGGCTTACAGAATAATACTTCATTAAAACAACAACAATAACAACACACAGACACACACACACACACACACACACACACACACACACAAAAACCCACAAAAATCCCACCCCATCCACTACCGTAATCATAAAAAAGCAAACAACAAAGACAAGACAAAACCCAGTAACAAAAATATATATAACTACAACATCAAAAAACATAAAATGAAATACTGAATGCCTTTTGAAATCTTTCTTTAATGATTATAAGTAGGTAGTATTTAAATTAAATAAAATACTGAATGCTTTTCGAAATCTTTCTTTAATGATTATAAGTAGGTAGTATTTAAATTAAATAAAATACTGAATGCCTTTTCAAATCTTTCTTTAATGATTACAAGTAGGTAGCATTTAAATTATATAAAATACTGAATGCCTTTTCAAATCTTTCTTTAATGATTACAAATAGGTACTATTTAAATTAAATGAAATACTGAATGCCTTTCGAAATCTTTCTTTAATGATTATAAGTAGGTAGTACTTAAATTAAATAAAATACTGAATGCTTTTTGAAATCTTTCTTTAATGATTACAAGTAGGTAGTATTTAAAAATAACGATTGTGTATATTCAAAATGTTTTCCGATTTGCGTCGAATAACCTCGGTGGATCCATTCAACTGATTTGTTTTTTTCTCGTTTCAACCAGTGCACCACAAATGGACTAAAGTCGTGGTATGTGCTTTTCTGTCTGTGGGAAAGTGCATATAAAAGATCTCTTACTGCTTTAGGAAAAATATAGCGGGTTTCCTCTGATAACTACGTGTCTGAATTACCGGTACTAAATGTTTGACATTCAACAGTCGATAATTAATTAATCAATGTGCTCCAGTGGTATCTTTAAACAAAACAAATATAAGCGTACGAGATAGCGGGTCGGGGTGCAAAACCTCAAATTCAAACAAAAATTATACAGATATTCTGGCAAAATGTGCTAACCTGAGACCTTTTTACCATGTATTTTTCATCATTCTACAGGGCAAACTATTTTACGAAAACCGTTGTCGGTTAAGCAACTTTAAAATCACGAGAACCGCCAATCGGTTACGTGGTGAACAATTACATTCTAAAAATAAAAGTACCATATATGAGTAATGGAAGTGAAAACCAGTTTAAGTTTTTAAATACATTTGAACCACCAATGTACCACAGAACCGTAGTTCAAGTGTTTTAGGATTACTAGTACTTTAGGTAGGCCTAACTCAGCGGTTATGAGGACTATATTCACGTAACCGAACAATTGGTTACCTGAGTAAAACTCACGTGAACTGACTTCCAGTTACCTAAAATTTTGAAATATTGTCCCCTGTTCTACCCTCAAAATTAGTTGTAATCCATGTAAAAATGCCTAGTGATTTGCTTGCAACCCCTATATAGCTGCTTGGTAATAATGCTAATATGAATAAATGTTGTTATCGAGATTCGGGCATTTTTGTTTAATTCGAGCAAAAGGCAGCCTGCCGCCCCACGCCCCACTTACAAAAATTGGAGCCCGTACGCCTATAAAAACAAACGAACTTCTTCTTTCCCAGGCCCCCCCGCCCCGGAGTTAGTCACTGGCGAAGTCAGAGATTAAATCCGAGGTGGGCGTGCCTGAACCTTTGTGGATATAGGCACGTAAAAACCAGTGTCATAGTCATAGTCTTTCCCTGAATTTCTCTCCGATATTACTTATAACCCAATTTGTATTGGACAGACTATTACCTTTAACTTCAATATTCTAAATTCTAAAAAACCACGCCAAAAAAACTTACTGTATGTTTGCGTGTGCCATATTGCATCACACAAACCCAAACATCCTGCTATGACGTAGAAGTTTGGGATATCGATCGGTTGGGGGCGCCACAACCACAATACAATGAGCAGACCAATGTTGAAAGTGGCACCTGCGGTTATAAACAGGAAGCGTTTGATATGCTCGGCGATGTAGCCAATGGCTATCGAGCTTACGGCGCTCACGGCTCCAAAACAGATCAGGATTGGTCCAATGTTGTGGACTCCCAGAGTGCAGTTGACGTACGACTGAAATAAAGCAATAAATATAATTAGTATTCGTTGTTTATAGGACATATTACAGTTCACGTAATACTGAAATAAATTGAAATAAATATATCAATTTATTACCGGCATCGGTGGCGCAGTGGTTAAGCCATCGGACAGACTTGCTGGTAGGTACAGGGTTCGCAGCCCGGTACCGATTCCAACCCAGAGCGAGTTCTTAAGGGCTCAGTGGGTAGGTGTAAGGCCACTACACCCTCGTCTCTCTCACTAACCACCAACCAACTAACAACTAACCCACTGTCCTGGACAGACAGCCCAGATAGCTGAGGTGTATGCTCAGGACAGCGTGCTTGAACCTTAATTGGATATAAGCACGAAAATAAGTTGAAATGAAAAACATTAATGTTATCAATCTTTATTTCTCTCTATATGAATAATACAAAGAACATGGCACATTTTAAAAACAGAAGGATGAGAATGTAGGCCTAAATAAGAACATTTATACAGTCTATTATGGAATTTAAGTGAATAAAGGCACGTTTTGAACCTAGACAAATATAATGTTATACATATTTTAGATGGTTTAATAATAAATATGACTGTGCTACTTGTGCTGAGATAGAGGATTTGGAAAATTCTGCTTGTCTGTGTGAAAACATTTCGTAACATTCCTGCCCACCTATTGGTGATATGTGAGCTGGGCAGTCTAGTAGGATTTGTTTCCAAGACAGTTAGGCCGGTAAAATTTCTGAACAGTGTATTTTTATTTTTGTATATAATACATTCCTTAGGGGTACATTTTAGGGGCATTTTGTTAAGAAATGTATTTCGTCCTCTACACCCTGATTACACAGACGGCATAAGCTATCTTTTCTGTCAAAGTTCCTATATCGTCCCGTTTCTATTTTAAGTCTTTGAGCACATAGCCTTATTCTTGTATACTGAACAACATAAGAAACGCGAATATTATGCAATTTTTTCACGATAAAATTAATTCGGTAAATAGACTTTTAAAATGGGCCTAAATATTCACAAGCAATTGATAATTTTAATAGACACAAAAATTAACGGGATTCGAATTGAATGCCTTTAAATAAATTAAAGAAAACTAAGTTAATATTCACTTTTCTTTCGTTATTCATTTTGTTACAGTTACATCAGTTACAGTTATATATATATATGTATTATATTAAAATTCTGAAATCTCATTATGGTATAAATTAGGTGTTATGACATCACTGCTAACACTAACATGACTCAAGACACGTAGACGTTGCCGTAAGGTGTCATGAGATCATCACTGAAAATTGAAAATGTTATGCTTGAGCTGTCTAAAAATAATGTTTTACGCCTTGATGGATCACAATTTTCAGAGTCTCTCTCCATACCTTCCAGCTATTGCCTGAATGTTAAACCCATAATGATCACTTTAAATGTTATTACTTCAAAAACATTTATATATGGCGCGTGCTGGAGGCCGAGCGGTCGCCTGAAAAATGAACTGGTTTCCAACGCATCCTATTCTGTCACATTAATTTAATGTAAAAGCGAAAAAAACCCAGTGTACGGTGTATCCGCGAGCGACAAGTCTCCTGAACATGCATAAAATAATACACTGTTTCAAACCGATAACAACTGTGATCAGTTTTAAAACGAAACTCTAGAATTGCTAGCCTTTCTCTCGAATATCCTTAATTTTAACTTGAGTTTCGTGATTATTTCCAATTAAGGTTCAAGCACGCTGTCCTGGCCTATCCGATAAAGCAATTTAATGATGGAGTGGGTTGTGGGAGTTGGTCCTGGGGTAACCTGTTGATATAACGTGGAAGCGTACATAGGGGAAAAGTTAAAAGTTTGTTTTGTTTAACGACACCACTAGAGCACATTAATGTATTAATCATCGGCTATTGTATGTCAAACATATGGTCATTTTTGACTCAGTCATAGAGAGAAAACCCGCTAAAAAAATTTTCATTAGTAGCAAGGGATCTTTTATATGCACCATCCCAGTTTCCTCTGATGACTACGTGTCAGAATTACCAAATGTTTGACATCCAATAGCCAATGATTAATAATCAATGTGCTCTAGTGGTGTCGTTAAACAAAACAAACTTTAACTTTATACTTCGGAACTACTTGTGGCCATTTCAACAATACAAAACACCGAAATTCATAATATGTATAGGCTACAGAGGATATTGAGATACATAAGCGTACGAGACAGTTGCCCCCCCCCCCCCCCCCCCCCCTTCGTTTAATTCCGGCAAAAGCCAGCTTGCCCATCTACAAAAAATGGGAGCCCGTACGCCTATATTGAGATAGATTGACAGTTAGTAACACTGTCGTTACATCAGTATTTGAGGAAACAAAACAGAAAGCGTAAATATGCAGAACAATGTATGGTAATTAACTATGGAACAGCAATTACATTGATATGTTTCTCATAAGTAATTTATTCATGCCATCTCGGTAAATACACAGTAGATACGATATATATAAAAACTTACAATATCAGATTTTAACCACAAAAACATTTTTCTATATTTCTGAGTATCTAACCATAAAAAAAAAAAAAAAAATTGTCCAGCATTTCGTACCCAAAATCGTTAATGTTGTTCATCTCCAGAAGAGTAAATGATTATTTTTTATATTTATGATCAAAGTGCTTTTTACACATCCTGGCGATACATTGCTGTATATTACAAAGAAATAAATCCAGTGTCATAAAAATACCGGCCTGCACAAAATGATCCCACCAAGATAC
Source organism: Gigantopelta aegis (assembly GCF_016097555.1). Taxonomy (NCBI): domain Eukaryota; kingdom Metazoa; phylum Mollusca; class Gastropoda; order Neomphalida; family Peltospiridae; genus Gigantopelta; species Gigantopelta aegis. The sequence goes on from NC_054701.1 coordinate 39,267,276, forward strand.
GGTCTTAAGCTTCTGGAAACGTTAGGACAACCAAGAACGTTTGGATGTTCTTAAAGGAATATTCTAAGCTAGAAAGTGTAGGCCTCTACAAGAACTACAATTTTAATACACCCCTAAAAACAAAAACAACAACAACCACCCCCCCCCCCCCCCCAAAATAAATCCCCAATAGAACCACCACCCCCAAAACCCCAAACAATACCCCCAAAAAACACACAAAAAACAACAACAACAAAAAAACTCAACAACAACTCAAAGCACACACAAAAAACAGCACCTAAATACCAAATTTAAAAAACAACAAAAAACAAAACAGAACAAAAAAACAACAAAACAACCCTTATATGATTTTTTTTATATCCATAACTAATTAATACACTGTTTGCCTATTTCGCAAAATGTTGTGTAGTAAGTCAACCTATTTTTATATATACTAGTATATTATTTTCAAAATAATATATATACTTTTCATTGTCTTACTGCGTGAATTGCTCTGCCGTGAAGAACGTCAACAAAATAACAAGGGTTCGGCCTCTTCTACTCAACAACACGTATGTGTCAGCACCAGTGCTAGAGTATATATAGTTATCATTAATTTCCATTAACTACCATACCCATCAAGACAGTGCGGAATAATGAAGTGCCCATTTGTCTCATAATTCTGTACGTTGCGACGCGAAATCATACACACTGAAAGCGCATTGCCGCACTTATCGATTGTTCATGCAGTCAACTATACAGATGCAACTCACGAGCTGGATAAGATACTATAAATCACGGCAAAAATCCCTGATCAACCGAAGCGGAAGAAAGTTTCAAAGGGTCGATTAGGAATGGATGCATCCGATACTGCAGACTCGAGAAGCTTTCAATAATGTTTCCCTTGACTTTGCTTTTACAGATCTTAGCTGCAGCTTCCTCAATAAACATTAAACACAAAATCCTGATAAATAGGATGGTACTCTGAGTTTGAACAGCACTTCTCCGTGAACGTAATGAACTCGAGTCACGACAGTAAACAGTTTAGTTTTTTAGTTTTTAATCAAATAAAGCAACAAAATGAATCGGGTTACAACGAGCCATAAAAAAAGAACAAATAAATAAAAATGAAACAAAAGGACGATAAAGAAAGAAGAAAAAAAAAGATTAGGATATGTCAGAGTATACATTTAAGATGTTACAAACTACGTCATATCACTTTGGCATACTAAAGGTTGTTCCATCAAAGTCATAAACATCCAAGAACTCCTGAAGGCTTTCAAAACGTTTTATGGTAAATATTTAGAGGCTATTTTTCCAATATGATTTACCAAGGACTAAGACGACGTCTGACCTTTTACATAATATCTATGTGATCATTTTGTTTTGGCTAAAATCTTTTCATAATATTTATCGTTTATTGACTCTACAAATGGCGAATCCATCCGATAGGAGTAGCGGGACGTAGCCCAGTGGTAAAGCGATCGCTTGATGCAAGGTCGGTTTGGGATCGATCCCCGTCGGTGGGCCCATTGGGCTATTTCTCATTCCAGCCTGTGCACCACGACTGGTATAGCAAAGGCCGTGGTATGTGCTGTCCTGTCTGTGGGATGGTTCATATAAAAGCTTCCTTGCTACTAATGGAAACATGTTGCGGGTTTCCTCTCTAAAACTATTTGTCAGAATTACCAAATGTTTGACATCCAATAGCCGATGATGAATAAATCAGTGTGCTATAGTGGTGTTGTTAAACAAAACAAACTTTTTAACCATCTGATAGGACAAAGGGTATGTTTACCTTTTGAGAACACCTGGTATCATCACTATTTAGACTGGTCATACATATATGTCAACATAACTTTTTAAATTTCCGATAAGCTCCGTCTTGTAAAGTTTGGATTTGACTTAATAGTGGCAGTCCTCTCCAAGCGCATGTGCAGGAATTATAGCGGGGTGGGGTTGGGGGTGGGGGGTGGAGGGTCTAGATTGTGGCGATGACAATAACAATGACAAAGAGATTTACGTGCACATTCAGAGCAAGCTGTTGTAGCACACGCCTATCCTGGCCACAGGGACCGGCCTTGGCCGGTTCCCTCTGTCCAGGACACATATTTGTGACGATCGAAGTTTATAGTTTATATACCTCCTCGGAAGATATAATATCATATAATATTATATCATATAATGAAGAAAAGAGAAACGTTATTTAGGGGATGGCTGGGGTTTCCACATCTAAAACCCTCCTCCTACACAGACCCTTGCTCTTACAGGCGAAACACCTGACAGGGACGCATCTCTTGTGCAGAAATAGAATTTTAAGAATGTTCATGATATTGTCAAGACTTCTTGTTAACTCTGTCTTGTGCAGAAATAGAATTTTTAAGAATGTTCATGATATTGTCAAGACTTCTTTTTAACTCTGTCTTGTGCAGAAATAGAATTTTAAGAATGTTCATGATATTGTCAAGACTTCTGTCGACTCGGTCTTGTGCAGAGCAAAAATAAAATCAAAATGTTCATGGAGATTTGTATTCAAATATAATCTGTTAGTCAGCTATATATATTTCTTTACTGTCTCCCTCCCACGGGAGAAACGTTATAGCTACGACCCTCTTTACCGGCAATCCTTCCACCTCAAAGCAGCATTTAGTAATCAAGTGACGTTTCACGCGCCCAAAGTTCTATTGAATTATTGCTGAACGCGTTGCTGGCGTGAACGTCAATAATCAATTTGTGCTCCTTCTGTCGAGTCTTGTTTGTCACGGGTTTGGATCCTAACTGCACGCCCTCTCGCTCGTTAGTCAGTCAATAACATTATCTACAAGGTATTATAATGCTCAACAGTTATAGGACAAAACAAAATAATAAGATTGGTCCAGAAGCATTGATGGTTCAGAAGTACTGATGGTTCAGAAGCACTGGTGGTTCAGCAGCACTGGTGGTTCAGCAGCACTGGTGGTTCAGCAGTACTGACGGTTCAGAAGTACTGACGGTGCAGCAGCACTGGTGGTCCAGCAGCACTGGCGGTTCAGCAGCACTGACGGTTCAGAAGTACTGACGGTGCAGCAGCACTGGCGGTTCAGCAGCACTGGCGGTTCAGCAGCACTGACGGTTCAGCAGCACTGGTGGTTCAGCAGCACTGACGGTTCAGCAGCACTGGCGGTTCAGCAGCACTGGCGGTTCAGCAGCACTGGCGGTTCAGCAGCACTGACGGTTCAGCAGGCAGCAGCACTGGCGGTTCAGCAGCACTGACGGTTCAGCAGCACTGGCGGTTCAGCAGCACTGACGGTTCAGCAGCACTGGTGGTTCAGCAGCACTGACGGTTCAGCAGCACTGACGGTTCAGCAGTACTGGCGGTTCAGCAGCACTGACGGTTCAGCAGTACTGACGGTTCAGCAGCACTGGTGGTTCAGAAGCACCGATGGTCCAGAACCACTGACGGTCCAGAACCACCGATGGTCCAGAATAACTGATGGTTGAGAAGCACACATGGTTCAGAAAAACTGATGGTGCAGAAGCTCTGATCACAGATTTGTGGGCGTAATTCAATATACAGCCGACTCTCGTCCACTTCCTTATCTTGGTCAGCATTGTCTGGTGAAGAAAGATAGCGTGTCCACGAGAGGCACTGTCCATTGGTGGAAGCATGTAAACAATTAAACTGACCTAATTTGGCCAAGTTACGTTTACCAGTTACAGCAAACACCATGAAATGATATGACGAAGAAGGACATATTTTATTTAACGACGTACTCAACACATTTTATTTACGGTTATATGGCGTCAGACATATGGTTAAGGACCACACAGATATTGAGAAAGGAAACCCGCTGTCGCCACTTCATGGGCTACTCATTTTCGATTTGCAGCAAGGGATCTTTTATATGCGCCATCCCACAGACAGGGTAGTGTATACCACGGCCTATGATATACCAGTCGTGCTGCACTGGCTGAAACGAGAAATAGCCCAATGGGCCCACCGACGGGGATCGATCTCAGACCGACCGCGCATCGAGCGAGCGCTGTACCACTAGGCTACGTCCCGCCCTGATATGACGAGGTCAGAGACCGGACCCGTGCTTATAAAACGTTTAGGGCCGAATTTAGGTTCTGGTTTTCTTAGTCGCAGGTGTTTAAGCATTGTAAATGTGTATAGCTACACACGTGTAAGACATAAACAGGCTTTGTAAATTCAGTCCTTAAGAGTCTAGACTCCAACCTCAAGCAGATTTTTAGACTTCAACACCATGGCAACGCCATACAAATTACATGTGTGTGACGTTATTGGAGATTTGAGTTCAGACTCTAAATTTTTACAAGCACGGGCCCGGACTGCCAACACCTCTTTCCAAGAAAGAATTTTTTTTATTATTTAACGACGCACTCAACACATTTTATTTACGGTTATATGGCGTCAGACATATGGTTAAGGACCACACAGATTTTGAGAGGAAACCCGCTGTCGCCACTACACGGGCTACTCTTTCCGATTAGCAGCAAGTGATCTTTTATTTGCGCTTCCCACAGGCAGGATAGCACAAACCATGGCCTTTGTTGAACCAGTTATGGATCACTGGTCGGTGCAAGTGGTTTACACCTACCCACTGAGCCTTGCGGAGCACTCACTCAGGATTTGGAGTCGGTATCTGGATTAAAAATCCCATGCCTCGTCTGGGATCCGAACCCAGTACCTACTAGCCTATATACCGATGGCCTACCACGACGCCACCGAGGCCGGTCCTCTTTCCAATATTTAGGGCGGAATTTACGAAGCCTGGTCAACTTAATCGCTGGTGTTTAACTTTAAGCATTGAACATATATGTAGTTAGACGCGTACAGTGCTTCTAGATTATGGTAGCCCCACTCCCATGGCTAGTGATATTCAATGTTGGGCTAGTAAATAACCACTATTGCCATGCCCAACGGCTAGTGATTTTTTTTTTTTGGGGGGGGGGGGGGGGGGGGTCAAATGATGCAATTAAGTCTATTTTGAAAATATGAATATCCTACTCCCACCCAACCTCCCAATGTTAGTGTTTTTAAGCTATATCTCCCTCATCAGGTGACATATCCAATTATTACTATTATTTAATAAAATTGTATTAAGTTAAAATAATGTAGGGCTAGTGAATTTTTAATCGTGGCTAGTACATTTTTAACTCACCAATCCCATGGCTAGTGGACTTTATAAAAATTCTAGAAGCCCTGCGCGTGTAAGACATAAATAGGTTTTAAATTCGGTCCTTAATCCTTTACTTGATATTTTTACTTTCACCCATGTTGTTCGTCACTGTGGTGCATGGGTGGCAACATTCTTGTGGAATATTTTACACATGAGTGGCGAATACAGTACATATATATCAGTGCCTCTTAAATGTTTAAAGTACGTTCTACTGTCCTGGGGCAGACATCCCAGATAACTGATGTGTGTGCCCATGACAGCGTACTTGAACTTTAGTTGGATATAAGCACGAAAATAAGTTGAAAAGAAAACAAAGTAGATTCTGTAGCACTGATGTTCGATATTTAAACACTATGGGCCGAATTTACGAAGTCTGTTTTTCTTAAAGGCATGTATTTAAAGGAAACATGTCACGAGACCATATTATAGCTCATTTTAAAAGCAAAATGATATAAAAATAATATACAAATAAGTTTATAACAATAAAATACGCGTAGTTAACTTAAAATGAAGAAATTACGCCAATCGGTATCAAAGTATGATTTATGCATATTTATTCGTGAGCGTTCGGAAAAAAAGGGAAGTGACGTCAGAGCCGCTGTACTCTTCCATTGTTGTTAACTGTTTATATATGGAGTAAGGGCCTTACGATCTTTTCAGTCCAGCAGTCGATTCTGTTCTTTTGCAAGGATGAAGCAGGACGTATGCGCCTGCTCTCTTGAGCTACCCCCCCCCCACCCCACCTGGGGGGGGGCCCTCATTGCTAGCTACGGAGTGCTCGTCGAATACCGCGTCACGTACACCGGGCCACGGGCAACCGTGACCTTGGTGTACGGTGACCCAGTGAGGAAACCACCCAGGAGGAGAAGGAGGAGGAAGACGGACGCGCCAGGGGCGGACCGGGGGAGGTCAAAACCGGTAGCTCAACTACCGGCGGCGACTATTCCCGTTGTTCACTCCAAGCACCGGTCAACACCAGCGAGGCCAGATGTTCCAGCTCTGCCGGACCCAGATGTCGACTCGCCAGAGGCGGACTTGGACCTTAACCAGGCCCTGATGGAATCGCCCCCCACAACTCCAAAGACTTCAGCCCCCGGGACTCCAGCGTTGCCACCTCCACCCAGGAAGAGTGCCGCCGTAGAGTCCCAGGCCCGTCTTGTGGCCGTTGGAAAGCGGAAGGTGATCGTGTCTCCAGGCGACCAACCAGCCAAGCCAAGTCCGCCGACTCAACCGCCGACACCGCCTCCAGCTCCAGTAGAAGATCCGCCCTCTGGACAGCCTTGGTCACTCCAGGCCGGCAAGCTACCAACTCGCTACTCTAGGCTCGTCAAAACTAACATTGGGGATGTTCGCCAGCTACTTTGCGAACCAAAACAGGATACGTACGAACCTCTGCCACGAACCGAAGGAGAGTATACGGTGCGCAGGATCACGATGAAGGGTGGGCGTGGGATTTGTCTCACCGTCCGCCGGAGGGGACTCTTCCACCAAGGGATGCTTCTCGATGAAATGGACAACCCGACCATCCACCGCGTCATTAAGACCGTTGCCGGGGAAGACTACCGTCCGATCACCGAGATCATCGCAGAGTCCACTTACCGGCAAGCCCTCCACCATCTTGATTCGTCCCTGTTCATCGCCTCTCCTTGACGACATCCCCGCTAACAACCTTTTCTAGGACAGGTAACAACCTCCTTTTTTGGGCTAGTTGGACTTAAAACATTTCGATGATCGTTCAAAACTCTTATGTTTATTTTTTTATAAATAGTCCGACGCACTTTACTTTGGCGCCCGTTCAATTGCTCAAAATCACCTTAAAAACCTTTCGACCGAGCAGTCTCAACCAATTTTGGCTTTAATTTTAGTGTCCAGACATGTTTTTGGATGCAGTTATTCTCGGTAGTCGTAGTTTGTCAAGTTTTCACCAAGGAATCGAAATTCAGCCAATCACAGCCTGGCTCCATTTGGTGCTACGATTTGGTCCGCGCTCTCGCTGGATGAAACTGCAGACTTAGACTTTTGACAAGTTTCCCAAGGAATCGAAATTCAGCCAATCACAGCTCGGCCCCACTTGGTGTCTGCTATTTGGTCCGCGTTCCCGCTGGACTCTACTAACTGGCTATTTTCCAAATTCTGCCCACCTCAAACTTACCCCCCCCCCCCCCCCCCCCCCCCCCCCCCCACCCCCCCCCCCCCCCCCCCCCCCCCCCCCCCCCCCCCCCCCTCCGGAGTTAGTCACTGGCGAAGTCAGAGGCTAAATCCGTAGTGGGCGTGCCTGAACTTTCGTGGATAGGGGCACGTTAATAGAGTTTCCCAGTTCCCAGTCCAGCAGTGCCGTACTGCGCGGCCTTTGGGTGGAAAAATAAACAGTTTAAACGATCGGGATTGTCTTTTTACCGTTTTCCAAAGGATTGTATCCGAAGAAAGACGCGTGTATTTTATCGCAAAACAAAAGATTGGACACCAACACCGCATAGTACTTTGGTGTCAGCCTATTTTAGTATTTACATCCCGGAGCCCGAACGTTACCCAGATACAAAAACAGTACTCGGTTGCGAATGCCGAGGTGTACATTGTACATGTTTGGCACAAAGATACACCTCAGCATGATGTATTTATATGTTAAAACAAAAATGTCGATTTTTTTTTATTTTTTTTTTTCATGTTAGGCCTACATAACAATATCTGTATTCACCGTCCGAAGAAGGAAACGTCAATAATTAATTAAATATGGCATATACAAACATAGGATTTGGCATGAGGATACATCTCAGTACGCTGTATTTAAATATGTTTTAAAAAAACTAAAATAATTTTAAATAATGATTTTAATCTTCGGGCGGAGTACGTCACAAAAACGTTCCTCATCGCCCGAAGCCCCAAAGTAACACGAAGTTCAATACAAAATAAACCACTGCTGTCGGTGTCGAAATAACTATTATGTTTCATCCACGGGCTGACTTGAGAATCGGAGTGTTGTTTTAGTTAATTGGTCCTTTCTTTCCGTGGCCTGCACACGTGATTCCTGATTGGCAGGTGTACGTTGCAGGATATCGACTAGGTAAGTGATTACCACTGTCTAGACATACGTACAAAATACTTGCCAGTTTTTAAGATCACAGGGTATTGTGGCGTAACCTGTCTCGATTATAGTACAATGTTAATGGACATTATCAGCCGCCCTGCTTCATTACTGTAAATAATGCTGTAAAACCTTTGATTAAGTAGACTTTCCCATCTAAAATCACAAAACTGACCAATTACGTAGTACCAAAGAAAAGAAAATGATCACATGGGTATCGTGAGTGGTCGTTTTTACTCTAACGCACCCTACCAATAGGCCTAATAATATGCTGCTTTTTGTTTTAAAGAGAGAAAAATACTATAACCCCATTTCGTCCTATTGATGCAAATTGAAATATATTTAGTGTGACGGAACATGCACTTAATTTTGTTTTCGCCTGTGGCGATATTAATTGTTTTAGAGGGCCGTGTGCAGTTCCAATATGCACTTAAGGCCAGTTGGGACCGTGGTCGAGCTGTGCCTAATACACACCCAGCACAGGTGCGGAGGCCATGTGGCCAGTAGTTACGTAATAACTCCGGTAGTGCTGTTTATGACCAGGGGATTGCTCGCGGAATGGCGACAGCCAGTCTGGTATTCTAAGAGAAAAATGCGTCTCTGGGAGTTGGAGAAATAACTCATGATACGTGAAGTACCGCGTTGTGCCCCCAGGCGATATTCTGTTTTATGATAAATAGCTAGGGTTTTAGAGATATCAGGGAGAACCATAGGAAGGCTCCCAGGGATCGATGTCCGTCCGGACTGGTAAATATTTTATTTCTGCTCTGTGTATAACCTTGATGTGATTGATGTGACTTTAAATATTTTAATACTGTATTATACCAATATTATTTAGACGGTGCTGCCGGTAATCTGACGCAGTAAACTGTAAGCTCACTGTCTAATATATATATATATATATAAAGCTTAACCAGTCATCCTAGAGGACCTAGGTAAATTGTAGGTTATTGTCTTTATTGTGATAGGTACCAGTATTAATTCTGTGTTACACGTTACTGAATGAGTAGTTAAGGGTTAATTAAAAATTAACCAGTTAGGAATAGAGTTGTAATTCCTTTATTTATTAAGTTCCCCTGGCAGCGTTTCTCAATTATCACACGTTACTGAATGAGTAGTAAGGGTTAATTAAAAATTAACCAGTTAGGAATAGTTGTAATTCCTTTATTGATTAAGTTCCCCTGGAAGCGTTTCTCAATTATCACACGTTACTGAATGAGTAGTAAGGGTTAATTAAAAATTAACCAGTTAGGAATAGTTGTAATTCCTTTATTGATTAAGTTCCCCTGGAAGCGTTTCTCAATTATCACACGTGTGGCTGTTGTGTCACGGTGAAGTGATTAGCATATTGTGTAAACTAGACACCTAGAGATTAACTAATTAAGTGATCAGTTCTGGGTTGTTTTTATTTGTTGTTGTTAATTAACTACTGCGGCAGTACATTTGTCAGCGTAGGTTAATACAGATTCCAAAGTGTATTGTGTTTTTGTTGTTTTTGTTGTGTTTTCTAGTGAACTAAACGTGCTATATTACATATACTTTATATAAGATCTTATCTCTGATCATACCTAGACGAGCCACGCGGGTATAACTGCCTGTTACAGAGAGATCTAATAGATATACAGTTAGGAGATATATTTGGACAATCGTGTTTCATTCAGTTACGGGTATTATAGGATCCCCGTGACAGGAGTGAAAATTGGGGGCTCGTCCGGGATCTGAAACGGGACATGCATATTTAAAAAAGTATTGTCTGTAAATGGGGGCTTTATAAATTATTTTTACAAATTAACTAGAAGTAGCAACGTTGTTCACTAGAAAATTAATTAATAATAATAAGTGCGTCATATCTAAACATGGATAAGGATTTGCTGGATGGGCATACGCTCAGTGTAGTGGAGATTAAGCGAGCACGTAAGGCCGAATTAGTTGAAATCGCGGGTGAGCGAGAAATTGATTTAACATCAGCTAAAACCTTAGGTGATATAAAGACAATTATTATCCAGGAAGATTTTGGTGATAGGCCTGTTCAGGGCTCACCCTGGATCAAAAATACCTGTAGCCAAAATATTAGCCAAATGGAATTTTTATTAGCCATATTGAAAATGCTTTAGCCAAATTTGTTTTACACAGTACTGTATAGAGTATTTATATGTGAATATGAAAATGTATCTCTTTCAGCTAATTGTGTACAAACTGGAATAAATAGGAATAACAAAACCTCAATGGGGGTAGGGGCAGTTAATATATTACTTCGAGTTTTTTCAGCGGGGGTGGGGTTGGGATGGGGTTAAGCAATATCTTCAGAGTTTGAAGCCAGTACCCCATACACCCACCCTCACAGGTCAGTGTTTAAAGGGACATTCCTGAGTTTGCTGCATTGTAAAATGTTTCCGATTAATAAACTATTTCTACGATTAAACTTACATATCAAATATATTTTCTTATTTAGAATATCAGTGTCTGTATATTCAATATATTTCTGGTCGTCTTAATATTCGTAAGAAGTCCAATCTGGATTTTGTCTTCAAATAATTTCGTACGTACAAAAACATAATTTTAGGAAATAAAATTAAATTTAACCTAGTACAAATATTAGGACGATCAGAAACACATTTAATATACAGCCACTAATATTTTATGCAGAAAAATATATTTGATATGTAATTACGATCGTTAGAAAGTCTGTTAGTCGATAACATCTTAAAAATTGCAGCAAATTCAGGAATGTCCCTTTAAGCATTGTAAATGTACGTACATGTAGTTACACGCGTGTAAGACATGAACAGGCTTTGCAAATTCTAATTTCTGATCGCAATTAGTTTTCTGTCCATACACATATGAAACCGAATAAACGATTGTCTCCGCGTATGATGCTACCTTCTTTATGTTTTGTATGAATACCTGGTTGATATACTGCCTGCATGAGTTTTATTAGAACACGCTAACGTTAAATAAAAATGGAAAATAATTTGGCATAAATAAGCTATAAAGTGTGTGACAACAAAGAAATGACTTTCAGAATTAATAACGAATTCTGAGTTCATTGACACACTGCTGGCTCCACACGAGAAATATTATATAACACATCGACACAGTTTAAAGGGACACACCCTAGTTTTTAAACACTAAGTCATATGTTTTCATTATTACAACCGTTTATGATAAATGAAATCAAACATTACTTATATTTTATTGTTTAGATTGTCCATTTCCGTACAACCGAAATGTTTCTAGTGTTTCATGGTTTTTCTAATGCCACAAAATGTATTTTTCATAATTTTAAAAACGCACGTGCGTCTGGGAAGTAGCACTTATAGAGTCGCGTTTTAGTCTATTTTTAACGGTATTTCACCGTTTCAACGTCACAGACTCTTGTTCCACTCTCTTGGAACGTTATCCAAATGTGTTACAGGTTTGTACTCTTAACCAAACTTAGTATCCATTTTTACGGGCTGAAACTAGACTCTGCACCTTTAATATCATATCTTGTAAACTGGATGTGACATTATCCTTTTATGTGGCAATGTATTAAACATATATATACACGCAAGACGTCTAATAGTGTAACATCGATCACGAGAATAACAACCGAATGCCCTAGAACCCGAATTCACGTGGAGCCACCTTATTTATCAATGGTGTGATCACGTGATTAACGTATTAACTTTAGCACCAGGTATCGAAACATAGGAAATATGTAATTTTCTCTAATAATTAGAAAGTACAAGATGTTCTATTTAAGTCTCCGTTTCGCTGAGTCTGTTATTCTATTTTCCAACCTTTTTTGTTTGTTTGAAAGTAGTATTAATATCCGCCATATTCAGTTTTCTATATTAGTGTTCTAATTTATAAAATGAAAATTAAAAAGCGTGCGTGCGTGCCTGTGTGTGTGGAGTGGTAGGGGTATGTACTTTATTTTTGCCTAATGAATCTAAATGGATTTCATTAAAATAATAATAATAACTAACAAAACACACTCTCTCTCTCTCTCTCTCTCTCTCTCTCTCTCTCTCTCTCTCTCTCTCTCTCTCTCTCTCTCTCTCTCTCTCACACACACATACACACACACTCTCTCTCTCTCTCTCTCTCTCTCTCTCTCTCTCTCTCTCGCACGCACACACACACACACACACACACGCGCACACACATGCATAGATATACACACGAGTATGAAAAAACCCCAACCCAACCCGCCAAAACACAACCCACCTTTTTAAAAATTGTATATGGATAGTAAGTTGCAGGTTGCAACTTCGTGGCTAAAGTTATCACATAATATAACATGGTGAGTCCATGGAATTTTTCCAGGAAGATGAAAGACTTGTTAGGACATGATAATAGGTTAAAGGCATGGCCAGGCATACTCAGGCATGATGGAAGCAAGTGAACAATGGACAGGATGATTAACTCACTAATGTCGAGAGCACGATATACCCGGGTTTCTATTATTAAAACTGGATGTTCTGAAATGCAATTTCTTGCAAGTCAACATTATAAATGGGGCGGGACGTAGCCCAGTGGTAAAGCGCCCGCTCGATGCGCGGTCGGTCTGGAATCGATCCCCTTCGGTGGGCCCATTGGGCTATTTCTCGTTTCAGCCAGTGCACCACGACTGGTATATCAAAGGCCGTGGTATATACTACCCTCTCTGTGGGATGGTGCATATAAAAGATCCCTTGTTGATTATCGAAAAGAGTAGCCCATGAAGTGGCGACAGCGGGTTTTCTCTCTCAATATCTGTATGTTCCTTAACCATATGTTTGACGCCATATAACCGTAAATAAAATGTGTTGAGTGCGTCGTTAAATAAAACATTTCTTTCTTTCATTGGTATATATTTTATACTAGCTATTGATCCATGGCTGTTGGATTTGAGTACATACAACTTTGACGATCCCTTGTTGCTATTCGTAAAGAAACAGAAGGTATACAGCAGCATCGAATTTATGTTCTTATTCTCACGACAAAATATTGTACATAGTCTTAGAAACTTTGAAACTTTATTCAGTACACTAGCACCCAGGTCGTCTGACGACGGCGACATCGTATGATGAGTGATTGGACAATGGACATTTACCACATGCCACCACGTCTAAAAGCTCCATGATTAAGCAATGCCTGTGGGTATCGTTAAACAAGTATATTCATTCTTATGGGCGATAGAAAAATGGGATACATTTGCCTGCACACGGCCGCTGTGTGGTAATTCCTGGTAGTGCCCGGAGTTGGTCGTTGGATGTACTGCATTAGCGATCCGTTCATTAGACACATCAGGAGTCAAAGCACTTAGTCGAAATGGCCCCGTCTCCCTGCGAGAGGATAGAATGATGACAAATTGATTTTGCCAGCGTCCATCGTAAGAGCCATCACATCTGAGGGCGGCATTAATTCAGGAGCGGATAGAGCCATTTAAAACCTTTAATGCAGCCCTTCAAACTGTGGCAAAGTTAAAATATTGCCTTTACGCCAGTCGCCTGATTTCATCTCATGTTCCGGTTCATTGTGACCGAGAGAGTAGCACAACTGTGCCAAGAAATTACAATACCAAGAAAATTAAAAGAGAAAAAAAGCCAACATCGAACACTACCCCCGAACACTACCCCGAACACTCCCTTCCACTCACATCAAATAAAACCATAAAAAATATCCCTAGTGGGTGTTTTTTTTCTGAACAAATCTCATCCGACTTCGATAATTACTTCAGGAATCATACTCTATATATAGCGCCCAGGTCCCGTACGTGTACAAGATCTTCTAGGCAGACCCATTGGATGTTTCACATATCAATCAGTGTTCCACGACTGGTGTTTCAAAGGCCATAATAAGTGCTGTCCTGTCTATGGGAAAGTGCATATAAAAGATCCATTACTGCTAATGGAAAAAATGTAGCGGGTTTCCTCTGAAGATAACGAGTCAGAATTCCCAAATATATGACATTAATTAATTTATTAGTGTGCTCTAGAGGTGTTATTAAACAAAATTAATAGAAAACTTTAAACACGACTTCAGCAAGGGCTCCAGGGATGAATTATTGTAGCCTACATATTTGAATGGGTAAGACTTTATTAAAGCCTTGAGTCTAGACTTTAAAGTTTATAAGGACGGCGTCTGATTTAGGATTACATCTGTGGTGGTAAGTGTCCATTAACTTAGGGGCGGGACGTAGTCCAGTGGTGAAGCGCTCGTTTGATGCGCAGTCGGTTTGGGATCGATCCCCGTCGGCCTATTTTTTTTTCCAGCCAGTGCACCACGACTGGTATATCAAAGGCCGTAGTATGTACTACTCTATCTGTGGGATGGTGCATATAAAAGATCCTTTGCTGCTAATCGAAAAGAGTAGCGCATGAAGTGGCGATAGCGGGTTTCCTCTCTCAATATCTGGGTGGTCCTTAACCAAATGTCTGACGCCAAATAGCCGTAAATAAAATGTGTTGAGTGCGTCGTTAAATAAAACATTTCCTTCCTTCATTATGTGTAATGCATGGACGTGTCCTTGGGAATAATGTAGGCACCATTTTGTAAAGTTACATTTTCTCCCTAGAAGGATACTAAATTAGTCCCTAGACTAATATATACTCTTCAAAAAAAGTAGGGGAACTCTAATAAGAATTTACAATTGTCAAAATTATAAGGTATATTAGCTGTGGAGAATGGTTATATGATAATAGTTAATTAATTGGGCAAACAGTACAACCGATAGTTCAGTATTACATTAGGTTTTATGACCACCAAAGATATTGAAGGACGATTGTGGTCAAAAGTGAAATTTAAAAGTTGACGTTTTTTATCAGTAAATCGCAAATTCAAACAATAAAAATGACTAAAAACAAAACAATACTAACTGTATGATTAACAGAATGAAACAGATTGACAGAAATAACGTTCCAGAGTGATTAATGGACCTTCCTGGAAATTGTCAAAATCGAGAATGACACCCCACGCACATGTACGGGGCAACTGTGTGATGCACGTGCAAACTATGGAATGTGTTTCGGTGTGTTGATAAACAGATCTGAACATTCTTTACTAGGATGTCTGTGGTCAAAACGTATGTTCGGTCTAATAGTTGATATTAACATTAATATTTCAAGTTCCCCTACTTTTTTTTTGAAGAGTATATGAAAACCTTCACAAATGCGCACTTTCCACCACAGATTTGTCTAAATATGTTACACACTGTATCTAATGCATGACTCTTTTAGATTTCGGTTTAATTTCTGCGCGTTAACGTTTGATTTATTAAATGAAGAACTTGTAGCTTGCTCGCGAACAAATATTTAATTTCTTTATCGACTAAAGTAATTACGGTTTCGGGTTTGCCATGTACACAAACTATTAACGCGCTGTCTGCATCCATCACGCGGGTGACAGAAAGCGCGAAGTCTCGATCACCGAAGCAGTCATTAATCACTAAACGACTCCATCGATCGAGAAGGGCACGTGGTCCAATAAGAAACTCACCGCCATATTGCTAAATGGCGGTCATCGATTGACAGCGAGCCAAACCTGTTGCATGTTTCAAAGCCAATAAAGGAAAAGTTAGTTAAAGTTTGTGTATTTGTTAATTCTGTTTTTGTTGTTGTTGTTGTTACTATTATTTTGTTTATTGTTTACGTCATCATTATTAGTGCATATTGATTAAATGTAAAGGAGATGCATCGTGGGCATTCAGTAAGGAAAAGGGTTTGTTTTATTTTGGATTAGAGTGCCAATAAGAAAATGATTAATAAAGTGTAATACAGTAAGAAAATGTATTTAACTGAATGTAAGGCCAAAATGTAAAATAATGAGAAACTGACAATCCGTAAGTCAAATTATCAACACGTGTAACAGTTCTTTAAAACGTGCACGTAAAACCTTATTTATAAGTATCATAAATATGCTCTAATAGCCGATATATATTTTTGTCGTTAAACATGCAATCTCTCTCTCTCTCTCTCTCTCTCTCTCTCTCTCTCTCTCTCTCTCTCTCTCTCTCTCTCTCTCTCTCTCTCTCTCTCTCTCTCCATACATGCGTACGAACGTACGTACATACGTACATACATACATAGGCCTACATACATACATACATACATACATAGGCATAACTCTTTGCTTCTCACATTCTAAATTTAAAATTATACATGGAATACACGGAATACCTTGCTTTATTAATATCTGTAATGTATGTAATACTAGTTACAAATAAACAACTATTGCTAACCTGTTTAGTGTTAAAAACGACGACATAATTCGATTTGCATGATTACCCGCTGACGGCGAAAACGAAGGAATTTAATTTTATGATGTAGTTGTGTTTTTATTTTGTATTACAAAAACGATGGAGAGAGGATATTGCAGCTTTAAGTGCCTGTTACTTAACCTCTCCAGCTGCTGTTATTGAATGGCACTTATAAATTACGGATACGGTTTGTTTTGTTTAACGACACCACTTGAGCACATTGATTTATTAATCATTGGCTACTGGATGTCAAACATATGGTCATTTTGACACAGTCATAGTAAGGAAACCCGCTACATTTTCCCATTAGTAGCAAGGGATCTTTTATATGCACCATCTAACTGACAGGATAGCACATACCACGGCCTTTGATATACCAGTCATGATGCACTGGCTGGAACTAGAAATAGCCCAATGGGTCCATCAACAGGGATCGATCCTAGACCGACCGCGCATCATGCGTGCGCTTTACCACTGGGCTACGTACCGCCCTACGGATACGGCTAACGTATTAACCCATCCCCATTCTGTGCCCGATCTCTGATATTGTCGGTGGCCGAGTCCAAACACAGCTCTTTCAGTGTTTATTAGTTCTGTACCGGTCAAATCAGAGGGGACCATACGTTTCTTCTCTGTCCGTCTGTCTGTCTGTCTGTCCGTCCGTCCGTCTATCCCAGACGTGTTTTTCTTACAATGCCTTGATATTTCGAATTTCAATGTTATGTACAACTTATCATGTACCGTTGCAGATCAAGTATTTACCCATTTTTCACAAAGTTATGGCCCCTGAACTTAGGAGATAGAAAAATCCATTGACCCCGGTAGGGGGACAGGTATTGTTTTAGCAGTTGTCTTAGAGTGTAGTTTATACCAGTGAACAACAGCACCAAAGAATTAACACAGCCACACCGCAACCCTTGTGTTCTGAATCAGCCACACACGTATACAGTGTAAGCCTTCTAAATTAAACTTTATTGATTTTTCAACATTGTTTGACAACATCAATAGTAAATGAATGACATCTGCAAGTTGAAGTGCATGCGATATATCAAGGAAGTCAAAGTAGCTGAGACGTTAATCCCTGAACTGTTTTTTTTTTATTTTTTTTTTATCAAGATACAAAACCTATCATTGTCTAATAAGGAGCCAAATTAAATAACATTTGCCATAGGCCAATCTAATTAAAATTAGCTCCACTATTACATGTGGATCTAAAGACAGCCAGTTGGAGCTCATGTCCGCCAATCAAAACCTTACTTGCAGAATCCTGCCAGTGATTTAAAACTAACAACACTGCGTAGTCCACAATGTCCAGGTAACATTTTGTCTGTAAATAATAATTTAAATATTGACCAATCACACTTCGCCTTTTATAACGTTATTTGGGAGCATACAAATTCTAAAAATATCGGGCGAGTCTATTTTAGTGGCCGCAGTACAGCGAACCGTACCAATACGTACCATCAGTCTTCAATTTTACATTACAAATTATTTATTTATTTATAAAATTAAAAAAAACTAAATCAGTCTTCAGTTTTACATTACAAATTATTTATTTTATAAAATAAAACATGTTTTAAGGCATTCGTAATTCACACGAAACATGCCGTATACCCTCAGGATAATTCGGAATGTTTTCAAATTATTTTTAAATCACTGGCAGGATTCTGCAAGTAAGGTTTTGATTGGTGGACATGAGCTCCAACTGGCTGTCTTTAGATCCACATGTAATAGTGGAGCTAATTTTAATTAGATTGCCATAGGCGTACGGCCTCCCATTTTAGTAGGGGGGCCAGGCTGACTGTTGCCCGAATTAAACGAAAATGCCCGAATCTGGATAACAACATTTATTCATATTAGTATTATTACCAAACAGCTATATAGGCTTGCAGACGAATCACTACTCAATTTTACGTGGATTACAACATACCACGGCCTTTGATATACCAGTCGTCGTGCTCTGGCTTTTACGTGATAAATGTCTGCAGTCTATGTACAGATTTCAAGTTGCTAATGCACAGACATGTAAAATGACTTTCAGACGCAGCAAGTATAAAATATAGCAAGTAAATATGGAATTTGTTTGTTTCTATGTTTATTTGATAGTCTGATCTGGAATACTTCAAGAATCTGAATGCGATCCGAGCTAGAAATCATCATGTTTTTGTCTTCAAATTACACTTGTCAAACACGTGCAAAACGTGAAATATAGTTTTACAACACCCATCACATTAGTCACAGAGAGGCGCTATGGCAGATCCCATATTCCAACTTCTTTTGCTGTCCACCTCCACATACCAGTCCTTGTCACTCCAACCACGACATATACTTTGTCTTTGCCATTGGTGCCCACCCGTGCCACACACCTACACATTCCACGAACGGTTTTTATGTGGGCTTAGTGCAAGCATTTCGGATAGTGTTCAGTGGCTACTATACGCCATTACTACCAGCAACCTAATTTCAAGAATTCACCAATAAAAAGGAACATCATCAACAGTGCAAGCATCAAAGAATCAGCACAATGACAGCGACCTTCTTTTTGTCGAGTAATTATAAGAGCAAACGTATTAAAATTAATTTAAAAAAATATTGATTTTGCTTCACGGTATTTCATCAACATGCCAGATATTAAATGAATGGCGTGTAGTACAGGAAAGTCGTGAACACCAGATGAACCGGCTGGGATGCCATGGACAGTGATACATGTATATTGACTTAACCACATTGATTAACGATCAGTTTCGGGTCCATCAGATAAACTTGTTTTGGCGGGCGAAACGTAGCGCAAAATGAGTTATCATTTGTGCTGTGCTCTGTCGGTTCATTGGTATTGACCACCTTAAAGTCACGAATACAGTCAAGTTGCAACAAATGGAAAACAAATTCGTGAGCCGAATTTACAAAGCTTGATTTTGTTTTACACGCGTGTAACTGCGTTTATTTAGAATGCTTAATACGTAGTCCAGTGGTAAAGCCCTCACATGATGATCTGTCGGTCTAAGATCGATCCCCGTTGGTAGGCCCATTGGGTGATTTATCGTTCCAGCCTGTGCACTACGACTGGTATATCAAAAACCGTGGTATGTGCAATCCTGTCTGTGAGATGGTGCATATAAAAGATCCCTTGCTACTATTAAAAACATGTAGTGGTAAAACGCTTGCTTGATGCGGGATCGGTGTGGGATCGATCCCCGCCGGTAAGCCCACTGGGCTATTTCTCATTCAGCCTATGCACCACGACTGGTATATCAAAGGCAGTGCTATCCTGTCTGTGGGATGGTGCATGTAAAAGATCCCTTACTAATAATGGAAAAAAATGCAACGGGTTTCATCTCTAAGACTATATGTCAGAATGACAAAATATTTGACATCCAATAACTGATGATTGGTAAATCAATGTGCTCATACTATTAATTATTGGCCATTAAATGTCAAATATTATAATTAATACACATCTTAGAGCATTAGAAACAACACGTTACACACGTCATATCTTAAAGTCGGGATTACAGTCATAATGTAATGAAAGGAAACATAATAATATAACAATCGACGCACACACACACACACACACACACACACACACACACATACACACACGACCCATACATACACACACAACACACATACACACACACATACACATACACACACATATACACACACACAGACACACACACACACATATACACACACAGACACACACACACACACATATACACACACATACACACATGCATACACACAGACACACACACATACACACACATACGCACACACACATACACACACACCACACATACACAACACATACACACACATACATACACACACATACACACACATATACATACACAGATACACACACACACATACACAACATACATACAAACACATACACACACACACACATACACACACATACACACACCACACACACATACACACACAACACACATACACACACAACATACACACACACACATACATACACACACACATACACACACACGCACACATACACACACAACACATACACACACAACACACATACACACACACACACATACACATACACACACATATACACACACAGACACACACACACACACACATATACACACACATATACACACACATACACACATGCATACACACAGACACACACACATACACACATACGCACACACACATACACACACACCACACATACACAACACATACACATACATACACACACACATACATACACACATATACATACACATATACACACACACATACACACACACATACATACAAACACATACACACACATACACACACATACACATACACACACCACACACACATACACACACACATACACAAACAACACACATACACACACAACACACACAACACACACATACACACATACATACACACACATACACACGCACACATACACACACATACACACACATACACAAACACACACATACATACACACACACACACACACACAGACACACACACACACACACACAGACACACACACACAGACACACACACAGCATTTAGACGCCATTCCTCGGTTTCTCTCCAATGCAACCAATTGGATATCAGCATTTCGATCGTCTTAATCGTGAAGACACACCAAAAAAGCCGTCTTAATAACAAGTCACGTGAACAAAAATATTTCGACACAATTGGCCAGACATCATTGCCAAGAGCTGTACGAATGACGTCAAAACAACTGGCGCGAACACGCAGTGACGCCCATATCAAGTAATGAACCTATGAAATGCCGTCTAAATCGGTTAGAAGGCCTAAGAAGGAAATGGTTTATTTAACGACGCACTCAGCACATTTTATTTACGGTTATATGGCGTCGGAAGAAAGCTTAAGACGTTTCTTCAGAAATGAGAACGGGCTGCGCTTCGCTCCGCCCCTTCTTATTTCTGAAGAAACGTCTTAATGCCTTCTAACCTATATACTAAATACGATACCTGTCCTGTCAAAAGAACATAAGTTTTGTTTTACAATTAATTAATAACATGTATTACATATTACAAAAATAACAAAACTGCAGTTGCCCATCGTGGTGCAGTGGTGACATTTTCATGAAAAGATCGATATTTCTCTGAAACTGATGGTTGTCTGATGGACTACCTTCATATATAAAAAATATAGTTGCCCTTAGCTAATAAAGTTAAAGGGACATTCCTGAGTTTGCTGCATTGTAAAATGTTTCCGACTAATAAAATATTTCTACGATTAAACTTACATATTAAATATATTTTCTTGTTTAGGATAACAGTGTCTGTATATTCAATGTGTTGTGTCGTCTTAATATTTGTAAGAAGCCCAAACTGGATTTTGTCTTCAAATAATTTCGTACGTACGAAAAAAAGTATTTTTGGAAATAAAATGAAATTTACGCTGGTACAAATATTAGAACGATCAGAAACACGTTTAATACACAGCCACTAATATGTTATGCAGGAAAATATATTTGATATGTAATTACAATCGTTAAAAAGGCTCTGTTAGTCGATAACATCTTAAAAATTGCAGCAAACTCAGGAATGTCCCTTTAAAGTTTGTTTTAGAGCACACTGATTTATTAATCATCTGCTTATGGATGTCAAACATTTGGTAATTCTGACATATAGTCTTAGAAAGGAAACCTGATACAAGGGATCTTTTATACGCACCATCCCACAGACGGAATAACACATTCCACGACCTTTGATATACCAGTCGTGTTGCACTGGCTGGAACGAGAAATAGCCCAAAGAGCCCACCAACGGGGATTTGATCTCAGACCGACTGCGCATCAGGTAAACGCTTTATCAATGAGCTACATACCCCCCCCCCCCCCCCCCCCCACACACACACACATACACGCCTTAGCTAATAAAGATCACCCTGGGCGATCGGGCGACAGTGAATTTTGAACCCTGTAATAGGCAGAACACTCGCGATTCTCTGCAAAATGAGGTTGCGTTAACTAAAGGGCATCTAATACATGTATATGGCTGACTCAGACTTTATGGTAATTGCGGTACTGGCATAAAACAAGACGAAGAACCGGTCACTCCAACTGAAAATGAACAAAAATACCAGTAATTAATACTACAGTAGCTGAAACTGTCACCAAATTTCTGTTGGGGAAAACCGAAAGTTCAAGACCAGTTATTGGCCCCAGCTGTTGGTCATTGGTATTAAATCACTGTCAGAACGTCGATGATGCTAACTGCTCCTGAATGCCGATAGTTTCCTGCGCCGCAGGTGGCACAATAGTTACAGACCACAAAGGAAAAGACGCCATTAGAGCCACGGACGCAATCACAACATAATTTCGTTCGCTTCTCAAAGTAAAACACTTCGGCTAGCAGAGCGATTTTTTTTTTTCTCTTTCTCTCTTTCGTTTCTTTAGGCTGAAGGAAATGAGCGATTATGTCGCCTGACGGATACGTGGTTAATTGTTACAGAGTTATCTGTGTGCCATCGCGTACGACTTGACCCAAATTATGCCGACTTGTTAATGATTGTGGAACGAAATGGTTGTTTAACGACACACCGGCAGGCTGCTTTAATCAACTGTCTATTAAGGTGGCAACTGACTCAGACGTATATGGTAATCGCTGTGTGTGCTTTCAAGAACGGAAAACAAGACCCAAATGTCGGTTAAGCAGCAGATTTTGCAAAACAGCAATTCAAACAATATATCCAGTTTCCATAAGCTTAAACTGAAACATACCTTTTCTCTATAAAAATGCGTAGTGTTTCATTTGCAACCCTTCATAGCAATTTGAGAGTAATGCTAATATGAATAAATGTTCTTAACTAAAGTCAGTCCCACAGGGAACGCCTTTTTCCAAACTGTGGAATTTACTACAAGTTATTTATTTCTGAGCCAATTGTTTTCTAAACTGCGCACAAAAATAGTAATTTTTTATTTCCCAAATACTTTTACTTTTCTTCTTACATCAAACCAAACTAAAATTATTTACCAAAAAAACTATAGGCCAACAGCCTTTTATTGACCAGTCTTATAACAAAATTAACACTACAGCCTTTGACTCGTCACTTGTACAGTGCAGACTACAACCTCTGAAGCACCATTCGAGCGGTACTGGTTGTAAGAAGATGTTAATCAGAAAGGGTCTTCTGTCACGACCGATCCGATAATCAGCTGAGCATTCTAAAACCGAGTCTGATTTACATATCTATTAATAAATGGTCACGGTCGTGAATATTCACGAACTTAACAAGATAACGAGAGTAAGCTAATGACATACATTCCTGCCATGGGCACAAGTTGCACACTAAGGTTTTACCACCAGAGATCCCTTACTGCAAAAAAACAAGTGTTGTTAAATTTGTCTTCGATCGTAAAGAGGTAATTCTGTACCAAATGGTTGGATCCATGCCATAGGGTGTTACGTGCACATTCAGAACAAGCTGTTGTAGCGCAAGTCCATTGGATCCAGTCAGACACGAAGTTATATTATGCAAATGCACAGCTATTTTTAAACCTTATGTAATAATCGTTAGGCCGGGATTTGGAACTTTTAGCGGAGTTAGGTGCTAGAATGTTGTGCCTAGACCATTAGACCATACATTCAGCATCGAACAGACGTGACGTTTAAGTCATTTGAGCAATCATTCTGTAAAATACTTAAAATGTCTTGCAAGAATTATCATTTTATGCACATTCGAGTGCGCTGTCAGACGTCACTTTGTGAACGGAAGCTGTAGAAAAGGTTTTGGCGCCAGTATTGGCGGGTGCTATAAATTGACAGGCCTATAGCCGTAGCTTGCTCTGAATGTACACGTCAAACCCTTAGACCATGACCATGTTGTAGTTGGAACAAAATACATAGAGTAGTCCTCGAAAACTGTGAGAGCAGCATACTGGCAGCCAACTCTGAAGATATTTGCGAGTGCGGGATTTAACTCAGTCCAATTAAGTGCTCGCTTGAGGTGCTTGCGTCGCAGTTCAAGCCACCTTGGTAGATCCATTCAACTGATTGGTTTTTTGTCTCGTTCCAACCAGTGCACCACGAGTGGTGCTTTCCTGTATGTGAGAAAGTGCATATAAAAGATCTGCTGCGTTAGGAAAAATGTAACGGGTTTCCTCTGATGACTACCCGTCAGAATGACAAAATGTTTGACATCCAATAGCCGATAATTAATTAATCAATATGCTCTAGTGGTGTCGTTAAACAAAACAAACTTTTTCTTTAACTGAAGATAATGCATTGTCCTCCAGTTAAATATGAAATTAATATATAGCTGCCCCCCCCCCCCCCCCTCGCCCAGTCACTGTCATCTTCCGATGTCTATGTTATATCATGGCTGAAATCAGCGCTCCTTCTGTCTGTCTGTAGGCAAAGCACCTGATACATGTGACAGTGAGTAATGGCTACATATGATAACATCTCGATTTTTTTTCTCCGAAATGTGACGATAAAAAATATTCGAACACACATCGATTCTTGAATCAGTATAGTCTACCCATTTGTTGTTGATATGGATAGTATAGATGCCATTGTGTATACATTGAAGCTTGTGTTACTGGTATATCAATGACCGTGGAATGTGCTATCCTGTCTGTGGGACGGTGCATACAAAAGATCCCTTGCTACTAATTGAAAAATGTACCGGATTTCCTCTTTAAGAGTACATGTCAAAATTACTAAATGTTTGACATGCGATAGCCGATTATTATTAATAAATCAATGAGATCTAGTGGTGTCGTTTAAACAAACAAAATAATTCAAGCCTGTGTGACACCCCCGCCCCAGCAGCTAATGGAAAATAAAAGTCAATTGTCTGCTCAATTACGAGTTAATTAAAAATGA
Source organism: Gigantopelta aegis (assembly GCF_016097555.1). NCBI lineage: Eukaryota > Metazoa > Mollusca > Gastropoda > Neomphalida > Peltospiridae > Gigantopelta > Gigantopelta aegis. The sequence goes on from NC_054701.1 coordinate 39,292,602, forward strand.
TATTGTATTTAAGATTACGATTGAGTGTATTTGAAAGTGGGAAGGAGTCACTGTCAGTGCGAGGGTATAGGGGATGGAAACTGGAGGGCCATAAAGGCCAATACCTGTTTGATCCTACGACTAAAGAGCCTCAGGTGATTACTATTCAGACTGAGCTAGATCCCGCCCCTTCTCGAGCAATGAAGACAACAGAATACATGTACAATACATAGTACGATTGTTCAGATATACGTGTAGGCACATACACATTCATTCAACATCGCTTAGTTCTGTGTCCTAAAGGCAAATCCAGAGTCGTCCGCCCAGCCATTTAGTTTCCAGATTACCTGCCAATGCTGGATACAGCAAATGTCTAATACGGAGTATGTGACAATCAACCGGCCTCGGTGGCGTAGTGGTTAAGCCATCGGACTACAGGCTGGTAGGTACAGGTTCGCAGCCCGGTACCGGCTCCAACCCAGAGCGAGTTCTTAAGGGCTCAATGGGTAGGTGTAAGGCCACTACACCCTTTTCTCTCTCACTAACTACTAACCAACTAACAATTAACCTACTGTCCTGGACAGACAGCCCAGATAGCTGAGGTGTGTGCCCAGGACAGCGTGCTTGAACCTTAATTGGATATAAGCACGAAAATAAGTTGAAATGAAATGAAATGTGACAATCGTACCACTGTACGTTGTCTTCCCGACACGTGTCTTGATTTTCTTGCTTTTTGACCAAGTGTGATGACGTCTGCCACAAATTTCCTTTCATATTAAAGGGACATTCCTGAGTTTGCTGCATTGTAAGATGATTCCGACTAATAAAATATTTTTACGATTAAACTTACATATTAAATATATTTTCTGGTTTAGAATATCAGTGTCTGTATATTAAATGCGTTTCTGGTCGTTTTAATATTTGTAAGAAGCCCAAACTGGACTTTGTCTTCAAATAATTTGGTACGTACGAAAAAATTATATTTTTGGAAATAAAATGAAATTTGACCTAGTACAAATAGTAGAACGATCAAAAACACGTTTAATATACAACCACTAATATTTTAGGCAGAAACATGTATTTGATATGTAATTACAATCGTCAAAAAGTCTCTGTTTGTCGATAACATCTTGAAAAGTGCAGCAAACTTTAAAAATCTTACCAGCGAGAAACCATCACGGGAAATTAACTGCACCCCTTTGAGAATGTTTTGGGTTTTATGCAGAATTGCTTGGGATTAGAGCATTCTCCTCTACCCCCAGGATCGATCCCCGTCGGTGGACCCATTGGGCTATCATCTTCGCTGACTTGGAAGTTGTTCTGGGGCTGTCATTATTGGAGAAATCAGCCTTTTTGTTCTATAATTTTAATCATTACAATGATCTTTTATTGTATAACAAAAGGTTTTCATCATTTACTGATGGTTTCATAAAAGAGTCAAAATTAATAGAATTATCGTTTATTTTTTTACATCGTTTGTTCTAACTTCCATTCATGTGACATCAATTAAACACCCCCCCCCCCCCCACATTTATGCAAAACAGTCCTAACATCTAGCTACAATGAGAGGACCTAATGACAAATCTGGACAAGACAAATACATCTTGTTTAGCATGTCACGTGCGTTACCCATTAAGTCACGTGTGTCACCTTGGGTGTCACGTGTGTTACCATGGTTTGTGGGAAGAGGGTAAATAATTGTTAATTCATCTCTTGTGCATGAAGCCTTCACCAGACGCCAACAGAGAATCTATCTTGACACCCAATTTTCTCTCAGCTTTGTACATGAAAAAAAACCCCCTCTTTTGTACCGTAAAAGTAACACACGTGACATTTGTACCACTAACCCTGAAAAAGGCACGGTATGCATGAAGTATGAAAATATAATGAATAGCTGCTTATTTTGTTGAACATCACTAATAATTTGGTTTAATTGCTAATAGTTTTATTTATGTATGTTGATAGAGCTATAGTTTTTGCCATGTAGCATTTTCCCCGTCCTCTCAAGATAATGTTAAGTAGCTGAAATAGTGAGTAACAGGATACATATGTGAATTATGCTATACGGTGTAGTTATCTGGGGCCTTTGGCCTTGCAAAATAACAATAAACCAGAATCATAAAGTATGTTTTTGATGTTCACGCTGAGGTTGATGTTTTCGTGCAATTGCCTAGATGCCCTTTTAAGATGTTGCACCCATTACCTAGAAATACCTTGCATCCACCTGCATGAAACTGTGCAGAGATGCCACACATACGCGATATTAACGTTTGCCAAGAGCCACGTTCCTGATACGATTTAATGCCATCGCAAGGTCTAATTACACTTGTTATTATTATTATTATTACACACAGACCGCGTGGCCGTGAACTCCGGCAGAAAGAAGATCTCGTGGTGTACGGTGCATCATTTAAGTAATTGTGAGATACGAAACCACGGCGCAGCAATTACCCGGTGTTTTGTCAACACGGTGTCGGTTTGCTGGCGTCTTATTAAAACACCTGCCGTAATCCCCAGCAGTGTCAAATTAAAACACACGTACCTGTGATGATTCATCACACAACATATTCACATGTCACTAATGAACTGCGCAAATGAAACTAGAATAGAGAAGACAGGGTGGGGAGGAAAATGAGATGAAGAGTTAGAGAGAGAGAGAGAGAGAGAGAGAGAGAGAGAGAGAGAGAGAGAGAGAGAGAGAGAGAGAGAGAGAGAGAGAGAGAGAGAGAGAGAGAGAGAGAGAGAGAGAAATAGAGAGACGAAGAAGAGAGCGACGGAGAACAGAGATGGGTGGAGAGAAAGAGGAACAGGGAGGCGATAGAAAGCGAGAGAAAAAAGAAACAGAATGACAACGTGTCTTATATTATGACACGATTGTAAGCTGTGTTTGTATGTGTGTCAATGTGTGCGTTTGCGAGAGAGAGAGAGAGAGAGAGAGAGAGAGAGAGAGAGAGAGAGAGAGAGAGAGAGAGAGAGAGAGAGAGAGAGAGAGAGAGAGACAGACAGACAGACAGACAGACAGACGAAGAAGAGAGTGACGAAGAAGAGAGCGACTGGGAACAGAGACGGGTGGAGAGAAAGAGGAACGGGGAGGGAGATAGAAAGCGAGAGAGAAAGAAGAGATAGAACGACAATGTGTCTTATATTATGACACGATTGTAAGTTGTGTGTGAATGTGTGTGCGAGAGAGAGAGAGAGAGAGAGAGAGAGAGAGAGAGAGAGAGAGAGAGAGAGAGAGAGAGAGAGAGAGAGAGAGAGAGAGAAGGGGGGAGGGACAGAGAGTGTGTTTATAATATTATAACAGGATTTATAAGTCGTAAGTAAATGAGTTCAGGTGATTGTAAGTTGTATTTATGTGTGTGTGTGAGAGAGAGAGAGAGAGAGAGAGAGAGAGAGAGAGAGAGAGAGAGAGAGAGAGAGAGAGAGAGAGAGAGAGAGAGACGGACAGAGACAGAGACAGGTAATTTACAATATTATAACAGGATTTACAAGTCGTAAGTAAATGGGTCCAGGTGCTTCAGCTGCGTTCAATTACAAATCAATCTGTGTGGAGTATCCAGTGTTAACAGTCAACCACGACAAGTCAGCTCGACGCTTGTAAATATGACCCAATCAATAACATCTAATATTTACACTATCACTATTTACTTTAGTCTTCAGGTTAACGTTTGCCAACAGGCGATCATGACACAGATTCAAAACCATATATCACTTCCAGTATTATAAGAAATAGTGCGACACAATAGTGTATACTGATGGAAAGAAATAAGGGATCACACCAACACTAAGAGGAAAGAGAAACAGCAACCACAACCCACGTCAGGATGTTAAAGAGACTGTCCTCTGTTTGCAGCCATGTTTCTTAGACTACTAAAATTACACATTAACTACATCTCTTGTTTAGAATACCGCATAAGCGTACGAGACGGGGGGGGGGGGGGGGGGGGGGGGCTGCCCCCTAGTGCTGGAGCAAAATCTCAAATTCAGGCAAAATTAATACAAAAATTCGGACAAAATGGGCTAACCTGAGACCTTTTTACCATGCATTTCCATCATTCTACCCTGGAATTAATTAGTGTAATCCATGTAAAAATGCGTAGTGATTCATTTGCAACTCTATAATATAACTGTTTGGTAGTAATGCTGATATGAATAAATGTTGTTGTCCAGATTTGGGCATTTTCGTTTAATTCGGGCATATTTATACGTACGAAATTATTGGAATGCGAAATCAGGTTTGGGCTACTATGAGCGTATGAACATTAGGACGACAACAAACACCTTGATTATACAGACACTGATATTCTAAACTAGAACATGTAGTTAATGTGTAATTTTAGTCTCCACAAAGGCTCTGTTAGTGGGAAGGAAAAAGAAGAAAGGAAAAATGTTTTATTTAACGACACACTCAACACATTTTATTTACGGTTATATGGCGTCAGACATATGGTTACGGACCACACAGATACATATAGAGAGGAAACCCGCTGTCGCCACTTCATGGCCTACTCTTTTCGATTAGCAGCAGGGGATCTTTTATATGCACCATCCCACAGACATGATAGTACATACCACGGCCTTTATTACACCAGTTGTGGATCACTGGCTTGAACGAGAAATAGCCCAATGGGGCCACCGACGGAGATCGATCCTAAACCGAGAGAGGGCTTTACCACTGGGCTACGTCCCGCTCCCTCTGTTAGTGGGATTCATCCCAATATTAGAACGATCAGAAACACGTTTAATATACAGCCACTAATATTTTATGCAAAAAAATATATTTGATATGTAATTACATTCGTCAAAACGTCTCTGTTAGTTGCAGCAAACTCAAGAATGTCCCTTTAACGTGTAAGCAATAATAATATACAGCTTGTAATTGGCATTTTATAGGTTTGTAATATTTTTCAACTTGTAAGTTGTATATGGCGCGCAGAAAGTTATGACGTAAAACACATTTCCGGTTTCTATATATAAGCGCTGAGATTTTTGTTTTGTTTTCAAAGGACCGGCCTCGGTGGTGTCGTGGTTAAGCCATTGGATATAAGGCTGGTAGGTACAGGGTTCGCAGCCCAGTACCGGCTTCGACCCAGAGCGAGTTTTAACGACTCATTGGGTAGGTGTAACGCCACTACACCCTCTTCTCTCTCACTAACCATTAACAATTAACAACTAACCCACTGTCCTGGATAGACAGCCCAGATAGCTAAGGTGTGTGCCCAGGATAGTGTGCTTGAACCTTAATTGGATATAAGCACGTAAATAAGTTGAAATGAATGAAATGTTTTCACAGGTAACGACATTTGAACAAAATAATTTGTACATTTTTACGTTTTTATTAGGATGTAAAATTAAATTTGAGCTATTATTAACTTTAGGACAACCAGAAACGCATTGGATATTCCGACACTGATATTCTAAATACGAAACTACTTTATAATTTGTTATTTTAGACGTTAACTAGAATGACAAAGCCATGATGGCTCACATGTCATATGCTGAATGGTAAAGACATAGAACGATTAGCCCAGCACCAGAATCCTTTAACATTTTTGTAATACATTCCATAATTCCATTTTATTTAGAGCATAGTGCACTATTACAATAATTTCTTTAGTAGCTTTAAACTGTTTCAAACAATTTAGATTTTTTTTAATATACATGTATTTGTTAACGCATTTCTGCCTTGCTCTCGTGTTACATTAATGATCACAGTTAAAAAGATATTACATGGTATAAATGTATACTATATATATATTAAAGCAATCCATAATGTCCTAATCAAGTTCAAAATGACCTCGACCTTTCATTGAGGTCAGATACATGGGCCCGAGAGGTGTGATTTTGAAAGACTATCTTACTGAGCCTCATACCAAATATGAACGTCAACTTTGAAAATAATTTCAAATTAAAAAGCAATTGGAGAAACCTTTAACAAAGTTCTACGTGACCGTAACCTTGTACTGACATCATAGTTATGGTACTGAAGGTGTGCTATTGAGAGTCTCAAGGGAATTCGATAATTCAACCCAAGCAGACCAGGCAAACGCTCTACTCACTGAGCTACATACCGCCCCGTAGTATTTTGTTTTCACAGTTGTAATGTAGTGTAGTGTAGTGTAGTGTAGTGTAGTGTAGTGTAATGTAGTGCAGTGCAGTGCAGTGCAGTGCAGTGCAGTGTAGTGTAGTGGATTACATTGCATTGTATTGCATTGTATTCTATTGCTTTGCATTGCATTGTATGTTTTAACTATACTGTACAGTACTGAGCTGTACTGTACTATATTATATAGTACTCGATTGCGTTGCATTATACTAAACTGCATTGATTGCAGTGAACTTTGCTGAATTAATTCTATCATAATCAGTGTACTGTAATGTACGTTTTACCATGCATTGTATTAAGTACTTAATGGCTCTGATTTAGCTGTATAGTATTGACTCCACTGTCCTTCGATTGTGTCGTGCCGTATCGTATCGTATTGAGATGTACTCTATTTTGTTAATCAACAAGCCATATTGCGTTGCAAATGGCGCGCATCATAGACTAATAGCGGGGTAATTACGACAAAATCCCGTATTAGCCGATGGGCTCTTGTTAGAATTTCACTTCCGGTATATTTTTCTATTGGGTCACCATGGAAAAACTGCATCGCTTTGTTGTGAGTGTTTCCTCGAAAAACAAAATTAGGTTGCTTCGGTTAACTCTTTTCATGAAAATGTTTTTTTAATTGTTGTTTTTTTCAGTTTATTTCCAACGCTGATGCATTATAAATTTGCAATTTTTTATACAGTAAATTTTACGTTATGGAGAGAGCAGCTGTGAGCTAGACGGACATTTTGACAGTTTTATAATCACTATCAGAGAGCGACTATAGTCGTCGAAATGTCCGCCAACGTAGCCCAGGGATAAAGCGCACGCCTGATGCACGGGGATCGATCCCCGTCGGTGGGCCAATTGGGCTATTTCTCGTTCCAGACAGTGCACCACTACTGGTATATCAAAGGCCGTGGTATGTGCTATCCTGTTTGTGGGATGATGCATATAAAAGATTCCTTGCTACTAATGTAAAAATGTAGCGGGTTTCCTCTCTATGACTGTGTCAACATGACCATATGTTTGACATCCAATAGCTGATGATTAAAAAATCAACGTGCTCTAGTGGTGTCGTTAAACAAAACAAAATTTTAACATCGTAGAAACTTACAATGTACTTTACTGGTAACACAAAATTCGAATCGTCAAAAATATGCAAAATATTTGACTCGAAAAGTAATTAAATATAGTACATTCAGGTGAACCAAAGGAAATTGATTTTGTTTTCAGTCACTTGTTGCTTATCTATTACTATACTGCATGACATGACAAGCTGCACGTACGTTATAGCATCCATTCCAGATACACCGGCCTCGGTGGCGTCGTGGTTAGGCCATCGGTCTACAGGCTGGTAGGTACTGGGTTCGGATCCCAGTCGAGGCATGGAATTTTTAATCCAGATACCGACTCCAAACCCTGAGTGAGTGCTCTGCAAGGCTCAATGGGTAGGTGTAAACCACTTGCACCGACCAGTGATCCATAACTGGTTCAACAAAGGCCATGGTTTGTGCTATCCTGCCTATGGGAAGCGCAAATAAAAGATCCCTTGCTGCTAATCGGAAGAGTAGCCCATGCAGTGGCGACAGCGGGTTTCCTCTCAAAATCTGTGTGGTCCTTAACCATATGTCTGACGCCATATAACCGTAAATAAAATGTGCTGAGTGCGTCGTTAAATAAAACATTTCTTTCTTTCTTTCCATTCCAGATACAGGACAAAACGTAAAATATTGCTTTTAAAAACATTTAGTCATAAAACAAATCTTGTGCCTAGCATTATTTAAAATATTATTCAAATGCCCTAAACCTAATTCATAATTGCCAGTGAAAGCTGATTAATAAAACAGTTGTCATTAAATGGGTGTTTGTACACTGACCTGGTTATCGGACAAGGCCCAATTTCACGAAACATCGTAAGCCCTGTTTTGCACGTAAATGTAAATCTACGACTAAACCACAATTCTTATTACTGTTACATGGAACCATATTTTTTTTCTGAATTTGTATACAATAGAGATTATAAATATAATTGGTCCCAAAACTTGAAATTCCCACTGGACCTATTTTAGCGACATATGCCCCTACACTAACAGTACAACATATATAGAAAGAAGTACACATATTTCATTTCATTTGGTCCTTAAAATGCTCCATCTTTCTTAAAGGGGCATTCCTGAGTTTGCTGCATTGTAAGATGTTTCCGACTAATAAAATATTTCTACGATTAAACTTACATATTAAATATATTTTCTTGTTTAGAATATCAGTATCTGTATATTCAACGTGTTTTTGGTCGTCTTGATATTTGTAAGAAGCCCAAACTGAATTTTGTCTTCAGATAAGTTCGTACAGTAAATTTATATTTTAGAAAATAAAATGAAATTTAACCTAGTACAAATATTAGAACGACCAGAAACACGTTTAATATACGGTCACTAATATTTTATACAAAAAAATATATTTGATATGTAATTACAATCGTTAAAAAGTCTCTGTTAGTCTATAACATCTTAATTGCAGCAAACTCAGTAATGTCCCTTTAATGATGTAATTTTCTTCGTGAAATAGATGCCGAACACTTGTAAATGTATGCTCGGTATAACTGCAAGCCGCAGGCGTAAACTTACCATGTTTTGTGAAATTGGCCCCAGATGTATTGGCCCATGGCCGGATGTATTGGCATGTGACGTTGCCTCGGAACTGAAACAGCAGTACCCGTCCTATAACTAGGTCAGTACGAAAGCAGCCATTTTATAACATAACAATATTGACTGTATTGTATTGAAATCTATTGTATTAGTTGTATTTTTTCACTTACGGTATTACTGTAAAACAATTCATGATATTGTATTATGATATATTGTATTAGTTGTATTTGTTCACTTATCGTATCAAATTCATTATATTGTATTATTATCTATTGTATTAGTTGTATCTGTTCACTTATCGTATCAAATTCATTATATTGTATTATTATATATTGTAGTAGTTGTATTTTGTTTTCACTTATTGTATTAAATTCATTATAATAACTGTACTGCTATGCACTGTTCTTTACTAAACTAAATTATATTACCTTTTACGTCGTGCCTTGTCGATACACATTAACTAATATGAGAATTATTTACACTCTCTGGCTCCTAATGACGTCAAATACAATTTTGTCCTGTCTATTTTTTTTTCCCCGTGATGTCTAAACCACATGAACTGTCAATCGAATTATACGGAAATTAAATGCTAGTCTTTAATGTTCACCGTTCGATGTGGCTGAAATATTAACCAGCAAATTTGTAAATGGTTCATGACACACGTTAAAAGCAGCTATCGTCAAAGGAGAGAAAATTAACATTAACGCAACTGCGCGCACGCTATGGTGGATAAATGTGTTAGGCTATAGTTAATAATAATACAAAAATTGTTCAGGTTTTTTGTACAAAAGAAAAAAAAAAGAGATAATTATAACAGAACAGAATAGTCGGCCTCTTGAGAACTTAATAATTAAGCTATCGGCCTTAAGGCTTACAGGTACTGCGTTCACATCCCAGCTTGAGTTTGTCTTTAAAGCTGATAGGTACTGGGTTCGCGTCCCAGCGTGAGTTTCAGGGCTCATTCACACTGGATACTTTTCGAATGAGAGCATTTAAAAGCCGGACCGCAGGCATATACATTGTGAATACATATTGTAATTGGAAATACATGTAGCGTATTTTAAGTTTTGTAGTGTTCTGTCTAAAGGAAATGCGAAATCCTGGCTGCTTTTTGGAAGGCGTAACCTATGTGGAGGATGGAGAGAGCGGGTTCCCTCTTCCCTCTTAAACTCAGTCTCTCTCTCTCTCTCTCTCTCTCTCTCTCTCTCTCTCTCTCTCTCTCTCTCTCTCTCTCTCTCTCTCTCTCTCTCTCTCTCTTTCTCTCTCCAAAATGATGAAATAACCATACGTTAGACACCAAATAGCCGTAACTAAAAATTGTGTTCAGGTGTTGTTAACCAAATATTCCGTTCCTGCTAAAAGACTCAAGCAATATTGAAGTCTTCTTTCATTAGACAGAAAAATATCTGCTCGATTAAAATACAACTGTCAAACTTACACGTATCTCCGTCTGTCTCAGCCAAACATACCAAACAGTAGTAGTTTAGAATGTGTTGAAAAAGTTAAAGTTTGTTTTGTTTAACCACACTGCTAGAGCACATTAATGTATTAATCATCGGCTATTGGATGTCAAACGTTTGGTAATTTGGACATATAATCTTAGAGAGAAATCTCTCCACATTTGTTCCATTATTAGCAAGGACTATTTTATATGCACCATTCCACAAACATGATAGCACATACCACGGCCTTTAATATATACCAGTCGTGATGCACTAGCTGGAGCGAGACATAGCCCAATGGGCCCACCAACGAGAATCGACCCCAGACGGACCGCGCATCAGGCGTGCGCATTACCACTGAGATAATAGGCCCACCAACGGGGATCGACCCCAGACCGACCGCGCATCAGGCATTGGCTTTATCACTGAGCTACGTCCTTCTCCCTAAACTGTGTTCAAATGTGGTTGAACAAGTCTTACTTTATTTTCCCGTTACGTTTCGACACTGGAAATGTGCTGGAAATGTGCGCTATATAATGCCAAAGATGTGTTCGACAGAACTTTTCCTGTCATGGACGGAGGAGTCGGCCAAGGCCGGCTCTTGTGCCCACGACATGCGTGCGCTACAACAGCTTGTTCTGACTATGCACGTAAAACCCCATGACCTGACCTGACCTCGACAGAACCCGAAGAATGGATTTTAATCCGTCTGGGGCGGGACGTAGCCCAGTGGTACAGCGCTCGCTCGATGCGCGGTCGGTGTGGGATCGATCCCCGTCGGTGGTACCATTGGGCTATTTCTCGTTCCAGCCAGTGCACCACGAATGGTATTATATCAAAGGCCGTGGTATGTACTACCCTGTCTGTGCGATGGTGCATATAAAAGATCCCTTGCTGCTAATCGAAAAGAGTAGCCCATGAAGTGGCGACAGCGAGTTTCCTCCCTCAATATCTGTGTGGTTCTTAACCATATGTCTGACGCCATATAACCGTAAATAAAATGTGCTGAGTGCCTTCATTAAATAAAACATTTCCTTCCTTCCTTCCAAAGATGTGTTGGACAGAACCCGAAGAATGGATTCTAATCCGTCTCTTGATGTCTAGGTTTTCATGACAGACATTAAGATTTCGTCGCTGTGAGGCCTGTCTGTAAGGCTCTCCGCCAATCTTAAGGAGCTGAAGGAGTTTTTCGTGAAAGGCTTGTAGAGGACTGTGGATTGGTTCTTTGACTTTCACGTGATTAATTCCACCAACATTCTATGGGCCACTTCTGACTGCCATTTTCATTACCTCTCTCAATATGTCCGCCAAGACGCCCAAAGTGTTTCGAAATAAGTGAAAATCAGTTAATTAATGTCGTGTAAGTGTGTGAGAAAATGTCAATCATATATTGATTACGAATGATTGCAGCTCGTTTCATTTACTTGAAGTGTTCTCATATATGTTATGTCAAGCTGTAGGCCTAAGTTAGTAACTAGCCTCAAGTGGGTGGAGGTGGTTGGGGTGTGTGTAAAAATTAATCAGGGTATGTTAATACAACGTCCTCATAAATGACACTTTAAAACACACACACACACACACGCACACACCCCACACACACACACGTATTCGTAATTTTCGCGACACAATACCCCTTACTTTTTTCCTCCACTAGGTACGACTCCTTGCTGTGTGTGTGTGTGTGTGTGTGTGTGTGTGTGTGTGTGTGTGTGTGTGTGTGTGTGTGTGTGTGTGATGTATATGTCTGTGTGTGTTAGTGCATGTTGTGCTTTTTTCAAACCACAACCTGATGAATATCAATAACATTATTTTCCGAGAGAGAGAGAGAGAGAGAGAGAGAGAGAGAGAGAGAGAGAGAGAGAGAGAGAGAGAGAGAGAGAGAAATGGGTGGGGCGGGGGGGGGGGGGGTCAGGCGAAAGGGTAGCTGGGTGGTGGTGTCACTGTCTCCATATAAGCTACTTCTATCAGAATTGCAGTAAAAGATATTTTATATAAACTTCTCCATAGACAAGATAGTTGTACCACGGCCTTTGATGTCTATCAATTGGCCGTGTCTATCAATTGCGATCGAGCGAGTAGTCTACCCCCGCCCCTTGTACCTGAACTCAGCCCTAAAACATTTATTTAAAATGACAAAACCTGATATAAACATGCAGTTGATACCTTCATATCTCACAAGTTTGTTCAACGTTTCAGATCTCGAAATGAAAAAAACAAAAAACACACACATTTTTTAAATTTAAATGAGGGGAGTAATTAATTGATTCCCTGACTTAGATTATGGGGAGCCATTTAAAATATTACCACACTGAGCATTGTTATTTAATCGTTTTGTAGTCCTATTTTATTTTAAATCCCATTTTCATGACAGCTAAAAATGAGTCTTCTTAAACTAGTCTCAAGGGAGTGATTGGATGCCAGATAGTGATTGATAACTCCCTTGTACGGCGAGGTCTGGTGTTTTTATTGATTGTCACTCGTGATCGGTTTGAAAATAAACCCGGCTTCTCAACCGGAGAATACAGACTGTTAAAAAAACCCACAATAACAATTCATGTGATTTATGAGATATTAAAAACACCATTTTCAAATGTCACAACAGACAGAATGATAAGAAACATGTGGGTTCTGTAGAAATCAACATTACATGCCAAAAGCTGTCAGAAACCAATTGTAAGTTTTATGAGAAGATCAATAGAAAAAAATATTTAGGCTTAAAAATATAAAACTAAAATCTGCGTTATTAAAGGTGCATCGTCGTACATGCAAGTACCACTTTTTGACTATGTTAACATTTATTGGTGATAATTATAAATTGATATATGTCTCACATACGATTTGCATAATTAACTTAAAAAATATCGAAACAGCAATATGCTGGCACTCAGCGTAAACAATGGTATCTGCAAGAATCCTGGATTAAAATAGAAAGTGAAAAGAAAATCTATTTCGCATGTCAATTAAACATCATGTTTGCATTAATCGTGAAGTCATGACACTTAACCTGCTGGTTACCCGCAGAAGGTGGGTTTTTTTAAAATTATATTATAAAGGCATAATATTTTTTATTTAGAAACCGGCCTCGGTGGTGTCGTGGTTAAGCCATCGAGCATAGGACTGGTAGGTACTAGGTTCGCAGCCTGGTACCGACTCCCACTCAGAACGAGTTTTAACGACTCAGTGGGAAGGTGTAAGACCACTACACCGACTTCTTTAACACTAACAACTACCCCACTATCCTGGATAGACAGCCCAGATAGCTGAGGTGTGTGTCCAGGACAGCGTGCTGGAACCGTAATTGGATATAAGCACGAAAATAAGCTGAAATGAATGAAAATTTCGAAACAAAAATAAATAAAAACTAGAGATCTATGAAACTTTAAGACAGCCCCTTTAAGTATACAGTAGGAGTCTCGCTGGGCACTGAAGAATTATATAATTACTTAATCTTACCTTCGTGAAATCGCCAAACATGAAGCCCTGCTCCAGTCCCACAAACAACACCAGAGGTATGAGCAGGAGACACTTGGAATCCTTGAACATCTTCAGCGTGGACAGGGCCAGCTCACACGACGTCAAGTTAGACGCCGGGTCGACGTCCTTGTCCCCGACGTTGCCGCGGTCGAGGAGGGCCACAAGGATGACGATGCCCATGATGCCGCAGCCGAGGTAGATACTCAGCAGCAGGTATCTCGTGGAGTCTGGGATTATGACGTCATAAGAGACGTAGCCGTTGTTGAAGGCACCGTCCCTAGGTTCGTCGGTGTCTGCGGGCCATTCAGACGACCACGAGGACGGGCAGTCGCGCGCGCCACAGTGACTAAAGTTTTGGTTGTCGTCTGCGAGCAAGGTCACGGCGGCAGCGTGGCTGCTGTTGTGAGAGAGCACCAGTGTGGAGATGAGGTTGCCCCAGATCTGACTGCTCCTGTAGAATCCGCAAAAGATGCCCATGTACTTGTTGATGATGCCGTCGGGCTCCTGTATGTTCATGTGCTGGGAGTACGTCAGCGCCAGCGTTGTCAGGTACGTGGCCTGCGCGCTCCACAGCGGTCCGGCCAGCAGACCCAGACTGACGGCGCAGGGCAGCAGGATCCAGTGAGTCGGGTAGAAGTTGGCGGTGAAGTAGCCGCTGAAGAGGACGAAGCTGATCACCATCGTCCACTTCGTCGACAGCTTGTTGATGAGCCACGGCGCCAGCAGGCAAGACAGCACCGTCGTGCCGTAGATGCAGCTGAGCGACGCCACGCCGACGCCGCCAGGGTGTAAGGTGCTCTGAAGACTCTGCAGCGACACGAAGGCCGTGAAGATGAACATGAAGGCCACGCTGAGGACGATGACGTTCTTCATCGCCTTCGGTGACGTCATTTCCTGCACGGTCCTCAGCGTCTTGGTGTCCTGCGGGAGGCTGTGGTAGTTCTGCAGGGTGTACGAGTGGATCGTGCTCTGTCGGCGGTTCTTGCTCGCCTCGCCCCATCCAGACATGGCGAGGGCAGTCACGGGCTCGGGGTAGTGAGTCAGTAACTGCTTCTCACGTCTTGACACTGCTACATTCGACATGGCCGACACAGATTTGTTAAAAATCTTAAAGCACGGTTCCTTTAAGAAAGAGAAGTTTTTTTCCTTCTTCTTCAGATTTATTCCTTTTAGAAAAGAAATCTTAAAACAAGACTCACATTTTTAGAATAGGGTTTAATTTTCACATTTCCTCCTTTTTAAAATATAATGTTAGAACAAGTATTCCATAATTTTCAAAACTCGTTTTTCCACACTCTTGTTTTATGAAAACAGATTTGCTGTTTTAAAAAGAAACCTCTTAAAACAAGACTCTCGTGTTTTCCTCTTCTTTGAATAAAATCTTCTCCTTTTAAACACAAACTCTTACAATAACACATATAGGTCTTCTGAAATGCCTTCTCCTTGAGATCACAATAACTGCGAAAAAAAAACCACCTAACAAAAAGAAGCGTGATTATAAGGAATTCAGTGACTTTCTTTTTATAAGATCTTCTCCTTTTAAAAACAAACTCTTACAACAATACACCTAGAACTTCTAAAACTCAAATCCTCATCGTGAAAATAATAACTGCATCCAAAAAAAAAAAAAAGCTCCTTGATTATCTGGAATTCAGCGACTCTCGCAATATCTATTTACACATGCTTTACTTCTTCTAATAACAGGAATCTCAGTAACACCAGCTTGGCGTGGCAGGAGTACGAGAAATGAGTCTCCCATAGACTGTATTACCTGTTAATTAGCATACTCTAACATCAACAAGACCGAGCTCTGTGATGGTAATACACGCGTGCAGTAAGTGGCGCTATCATCCACGGTTAGGGATGAGTTACGGTTACTCCAAAACCTCTCAGAGCTTATCTTCCTTTCCCTGGGATTATCAGCTCTAATCATCATAGCACTCGTCTTCGACTTTGCTGATTCCAAAGTAAAATCCTGGTAGTTTTAACAGGCTTTAGGAAAGAGAAAATAACTTGTTTCTTCGTCATGTACACGCGCGATGGTTTAGTTTCGCGCATTCTTCGAATAATTACGAATGACGGTTGCTGGATCAGTCTAAAGGTTCTAGGAATGTTCAGGATTTCTTCTGCTTTTTTTTTTTTTTTTGTCAGTTCATTGTTTGGTATACACAAAACATTCCACTGATTTTTTTTTAACCAAAGATGAATTCTTATTTCGGGTTATCAAGTTAATCACTTAATCTTCTTCTTGATATATGATCCGATTTGACGATTCGACAACAAGAAACTCACTAATCCTGCTTAGAAGTTAGAATCACATTCATGTTTGTACATATCTAATAAGTAAGGTCGGTTTTGTATACGGGACATTTTACACCGAAGAAAACAAGAAAACACGCTTTTGCCATAACTCGTAATCAAACAGACTCGAAATTCCACTGATAAGACTTTTTCCGCATCTATTTCTGGAAGAACTTGTTTTGGTCTGTTGGTGTTTATAGCTAGGTCTGTTATGTTGCACGTAATCTTTCTTCATCTCCAAACCGGACAATGCGTGATTGTGTGTGTTTATGTATGAGTGAGTGTGTGTTTTCCTCGTCCCTCATTCAAACAGCTCTGTCAGCGGTCTGGGTCTTGCTAGAACATTGGTTCCCGTCCAGAAAACTTATTAAATAGATGGGTCTGGTTCCAATCGATACTGGCAGCGCTGTTCCTTCACAACAGGACTGGCCAATTTCCAATGAATGGATTGACAAAACAGCTCTATGTATTAAACTACAAATATGTTAGTGGAGCGTATCATTGCATTACGCATGCGTGTTTCGTGCATTCAAGAGATGATGCCTGTCCTGAACGAAGCTTTCTAGCTGAGCCCAGGATAGACGTGCTCGAACTTATTTTCAATATGAACAGTTCTGTGTTAATAGAAAAAATAAGCATGGCAGTGGCGGTGAAATAAAAAAAAGTGAATCAATGAATGCGTTTCATAATCTGTTTATAAAATGTCGTTGTTCGACAAGAAAACATAAAAAAGATTTCCCTATTACTCTGTTGGCTTTCTTGTTATTCTATTATTCCAAGTTAATATAAAAAACGAAAACGAAAACAATATTGCTAAAGGTATGGACATACGATGCGAGTTATAACAACGATATGCCATATGTAATCAAACTGTTTAAAAGGAAAGATAGAACGCGTTTGTAGTTGGGTGGGTTTCGGGTGAGGTGTCGAAACACTCAGGCTTTTAGAAAATTTTCTGGTTTTTTTTAAATAGTATTTTTTTGGGATTAGCATGACCCGACCCCTGTAACAACTTCAACTCGCCAACTCGCCACAGTATTTTTTTGGGATTAGCATGACCCGACCCCTGTAACAACTTCAACTCGCCAACTCGCCACAGTATTTTTTTGGGATTAGCATGACCCGACCCCTGTAACAACTTCAACTCGCCAACTCGCCACAGTATATTTTTGGGATTAGCATGACCCGACCCCTGTAACAACTTCAACTCGCCAACTCGCCACAGTATTTTTTTGGGATTAGCATGACCCGACCCCTGTAACAACTTCAACTCGCCAACTCGCCACAGTATTTTTTTGGGATTAGCATGACCCGACCCCTGTAACAACTTCAACTCGCCAACTCGCCACAGTATTTTTTTTCATTTTAACTTATTTTTGTGCTTATATCCAATTAAGGTTCAAGCACGCTGTTCTGGGCACTCACCTCATTTATCTGGGCTGTCTGTCCAGGACAGTGGGTTAGTTGTTAATGGTTAGTGAGAGAGAAGTCGGTGTAGTTGTCTTACACCTACCCATTGAGTCGTTAAAGCTCGCTCTGCATGGGAGCCGCTATCGGGCTGCGAACCCAGTACCTACCAGCCAATGGCTTAACCACGACACCACCGAGGCCGGTCTAGAATTCGAAGATAAGCAAGGTGAAACATCTCACCAATAATTATTTCTTCTTTTACTTAATAGTAAAGTTAAACTACTTATCTTTCTAAAAGTGGGGAAGTAAATTATTGCCAATACTCTTTATTTCATCTTTGGGATAATTTGAAAAAAAGATTTCCCTATTACTCTGTTGGCTTTCTTGTTATTCTATTATTCCAAGTTAATATAAAAAACGAAAACGAAAACAATATTGCTAAAGGTATGGACATACGATGCGAGTTATAACAACGATATGCCATATGTAATCAAACTGTTTAAAAGGAAAGATAGAACGCGTTTGTAGTTGGGTGGGTTTCGGGTGAGGTGTTGAAACACTCAGGCTTTTAGAAAATTTTCTGGGTTTTTTTAAATAGTATTTTTGGGGGATTAGCATGACCCGACCCCTGTAACAACTTCAACTCGCCAACTCGCCACAGTATTTTTTTGGGATTAGCATGACCCGACCCCTGTAACAACTTCAACTCGCCAACTCGCCACAGTATTTTTTTTCATTTTAACTTATTTTTGTGCTTATATCCAATTAAGGTTCAAGCACGCTGTCCTGGGCACTCACCTCATTTATCTGGGCTGTCTGTCCAGGACAGTGGATTAGTTGTTAATGGTTAGTGAGAGAGAAGTCGGTGTAGTTGTCTTACACCTACCCATTGAGTCGTTAAAGCTCGCTCTGCATGGGAGCCGCTATCGGGCTGCGAACCCAGTACCTACCAGCCAATGGCTTAACCACGACACCACCGAGGCCGGTCTAGAATTCGAAGATAAGCAAGGTGAAACATCTCACCAATAATTATTTCTTCTTTTACTTAATAGTAAAGTTAAACTACTTATCTTTCTAAAAGTGGGGAAGTAAATTATTGCCAATACTCTTTATTTCATCTTTGGGATAATTTTAACTTTGATTACTTTTCTTTGGAACTGGTTGGTAGTTTGTTTTTGTTTGTTTATTTTTTTTCTTTTTCTGTTTATTCTTTTTCTGTTCATTCATCCTCCCAATCTATCATTCCGAAATATATTTCCCCCATGTTTTGTCTGACACTTTGAAGACTTCCCCGTCGGTGGCCCATTGGGTTATTTCTCTTTCCAGACAGCGCACCACGACTGGTATATCAAAGGCCGTGGTATGTGTTATCCTGTCTGTGGGATTGTGCATATAAAAGATCCCTTGCTGCATTAGGAAAAAAATGTAACGGGTTTCCTCTGATGACTACGTATCATAATTACCAAATGTTCGACATCCAATAACCGACGATTAATGAATGAATGTGCTCTAGTGGTGTCGTTAAACAAAACAAACTTTAAAAAGAACTTTAACTTTAACGTTTTCCTTACTTTTATCTTATTTGGCTATAGAAAGATAAAAATAGCTACTATTTGGGACCAACAGGAAAACATTTTGACTAAAGTCAACGCAATCCTGTTACATTAAAAATCGTTAACACAATTCGTACCGTCTGGACTGACCTTAAAGCACTGGCATAACGCTGATATAACATTAATAATATCGTCGAGCCACATGCCGGGAAGAATCATTCTCACAGGCCCCAGATGACAACTGAAAATGTCAGATAACCAACTTAAACTTGCATATAGCTAATACCATGATGAAAAAGAAAATGAAAAACAAACAAAAAATAAAGAAGAAAAGAAACCCATACACTTGGGAAAGGACTTTGTATGATGACAGCAACGCGAATCGTTTATTGGATAAATATGAAATACAATTCCTAATTTTATAATTATTACATTTTGTTTTTTTTATAAAGGAAGTTCTTAGTCTGGGGGACCCGTCTGACAGGAGGGCCCGGGGCAATAGCCCCCTTTGCCCCCTTATAAATCCGGCACTGAGCCAGTATCAAATTTTAACTTACTTTTACAAACATTATTTAAAAATTCAGGGGCGTTGATAGGTAATATAAAGTAGGTTACTGTCTTGAATAAAGCATTTCAGATTGTATGTACATTAACCTTTTATTCACAGCTTGTTTGGTTGCCGGTAGAAAGCGTATGGCAAATGCATTTTTTAAAATCCAAGATTGTTAGAATTTTTAAAATGTTTTTTTTTTTCTGACTAAGCAGGGCATCTGCCTGAAAACTGCATAATGCATGCGGAACTCCCTTTTTATGTTAACACTTTTCATATCTGAGTGCGGATGGGAGGGTATAAATTTCTTTGCAATCTGGCTTCGGATAACCATGCCACCAAAACGTGCCATGTTTGAATGATCATGTCTGGATGAGACAGTTAGCGAGATGCCTGCAAGTGAGTCATTCCATCATCCATTAACTGCAAGAGCGTTTCCATACCACTGGCACAGCTAATGGGCTACTCCTTTAACACGCAGCGTCCATGTTGCCCTTCACTTTTTGTGACTAGTATATTTTAAACCGGAGTTCACACCGGCCTCGGTGGCGTCGTTGTTAGGCCATCGGTCTACAGGCTGGTAGGTACTGGGTTCGGATCCCAGTCGAGGCATGAGATTTTTAATCTAGATACCGACTCCAAACCCTGAGTAAGTGCTCCGCAAAGCTCAATAGGTAGGTGTAAACCACTTGCACCGACCAGTGATCCATAACTGGTTCAACAAAGGCCATGGTTTGTGCTATCCTGCCTGTGGGAAGCACAAATAAAAGATCCCTTGCTACCTGTCGTAAAAGAGTAGCATATGTGGCGACAACGGGTTTCCTCTAAAAAAAACAGTGTCAGAATGACCATATGTTTGACGTCCAATAGCCGATGATAAGATAAAAAAAAAAAAATCAATGTGCTCGGTCTCTGGCCAGCGCGCGCGTCGATTTTAACCCTCGCGCGTCAGCATGTTGTTGTTTTTTTTGGTTGTTTTTTAATTTCCAGCAGTAAGATGAGATACGATAAACTTTACTGCATATAAACATTCCACATGACGTCGATGTTTGCCGGGCTTTTCTTACTATAAGGTAAACTATAACGTAAACCCGTAAATTTGGCGCGAAAATACCATCGCGTATGAACTAGGACGTGCATTCTGATTTCAGTTTAAATATGCCCGTTACATTTCAGTATCAAATACACCGACATAAAAAGGAAATGTTTTATTTAGCGACGCACTCAACACA